>NC_091953.1:13753028-13850528 GCF_031021105.1 Erythrolamprus reginae | reverse complement strand
ATATAGGAGAGACTATAGGAAAGAGGACGGAAGGCACTCTAATGCGCTTATGTACGCCCCTTACTGACCTCTTAGGAATCTGGAGAGGTCAACCATGGATAGTCTAAGGGTAAAATGTTGGGGGTTACTATGGAGTCTGGTAATGAGTTCCATGCTTCAACAACCCGATTACTAAAGTCTTATTTTTTACAGTCACGTTTGGAGCGGTTAATGTTAAGCTTGAATCTGTTGTGTGCTCTTGTGTTGTTGTGGTTGAAGCTGAAGTAGTCTTTGACAGGCAGGACATTGCAACATATGATCTTGTGGGCAATACTTAGATCATGTTTAAGGCATTGTAGTCCTAAGCTTTCAAGACCCAGGATTGTAAGTCTAGTTTCGTAGGGTATTCTGTTTCGAGTGGAGGAATGAAGGGCTCTTCTTGTGAAGTATCTTTGAACATTTCCAAGGGTCTTAATGTCTGAGATGTGATATGGGTTCCAAACAGATGAGCTGTATTCTAGGATGGGTCTGGCAAACGTTTTGAAAGCTCTGGTAAGTAGTGTGAGATTTCCAGAGCAGAAACTACGTAGGATTAGATTAACAACTCTTGAGGCCTTCTTAGCGATGTTGTTGCAGTGGGCTTTGGCACTTAGATCTTTAGTTATTAATGTCCCGAGGTCCTTGACCGAGTGGGGATTATCTGTGATAATTTGTTTATTATTATTATTAATAATAATAATTATTATTATTAATATCAATATCAATATTATTAATATTAATATTAATATTAATATTAATATTAATGTTAATGTTAATGTTAATGTTAATGTTAATGTTAATGTTAATGTTAATGTTAATGTTAATGTTAATGTTAATGTTAATATTAATATTATTAATAATAATAATAATAATAATAATATTAATAATAATTATAATTATAATTATTAATTATTAATAATTATTAATATTAATATATAATTATATTAATAATAATTCATATTCATATTCATATTCATATTCATATTCATATTCATATTCATATTCATATTCATATTCATATTATTAATATTAATATTTATTAGATTTGTATGCCGCCCCTCTCCGAAGACTCAGAGTTAAGTTTGTAATCACAAACTCATCCTCCTTTCTTTTCTTTCCTTTTCTTTTCTTCCTTCCTTTCTCCTGCTTTTTGATCTCTGGCAGAACGGCTGGCCAACGTTCTCCCAGACGCAAGAGAACGCAGTTTGAAAGAAGCCATCCTTTCAAAGTCCTAGCATTTTCCTCTCCGAGGCATATTCTGATCAAGGTCACCGAAAGCAGTTTGGTTGTTCACAGTTCATTGGGGAAATCAGCTGCTGGCTTTTGTGCAGCCGGAGCACCTGTGAAATTGTGCTGGCATCTGTGTAGATTTGATGGCACCAAAAAATTATCGTTCGCGACAATGCCCCCTGGTTGATGTGATCACCTTCTAGGGAACAGATTCAAAAGAGGACGACAGCTTCGCAAAGCCAGCCTGAGTTCAGGGAATTTCTTACACTTGGAAGGGTTTGTTTTCATTTTCACACACACACACATGAACACAAACGTAGCTGTGATGCTTATGGCTCATGAATGTCCTGTTTAATCGCATTGGGCTGAGACCAATGTATGTGAAATTAGGCTATAAACCCATATTCATTTTCGTCCATCATAACACAACAAAGTTCACCAAATTCATTGGCCCACATATCTCTGAACAGCAATTATGAAGAATTGATGTGAGTGAGGCTACCCTTGGCTTGTAGGTTTCTCATGCTCAGAGGAAATCAATGTGACAAAACATAAATTTGATTTCACTGACAGTTAACTTGCATTAAATGAAATAATTTTAATGTGATTATTCTTTTGTAGTGTAACCGATCACTTTTTCCCTGGAGCCTGTTAAATAGCACTAGCAATAGAATTTAGACTTATATACCCCACTTCATAGTGTTTTACAGCCCTCTCTAAGCGGTTTACAGAGATTAAGCATATTGCCCCCAACAATCTGGGTCCTCATTTTACCGACCTTGGAAGGATGGAAGGCTGAGTCAACCTTGAGCCTGGTGAGATTCGATCTGCCAAACTACTGGCAGCCGGTGATCAGCAGAAGTAGCTTGCAGTACTGCATTCTAACCAAATGTGCAGCTACCATAGAATAGAATAGAATAGAATAGAATAGAATGGAATGGAATGGAATGGAATGGAATGGAATGGAATGGAATGGAATAGCCTGACAATGAGACAGGCAGCATTCATATTTAATAAATATTAAATATCACTATTCTTATTTCTGCAGACCTATACTCACTCTTGCCCCCTCCTCTCCCTCTCTACCCTCTCTTCCCCCTCTCTCTCACCTCCCCCACTCTTCCTTTCTCCCCCTCTTCCTCTCTCCCGCACTCCCTCCCCTCCCTCTCTCCCTTCCCCTTCCTTCTCTCCCTCCATCACTCCCTTTCTCCCTTCCCCTCCCTCTCTCCCTCCATCTCTCCCCCTCTCCCTCCCCTCCCTCTCTCCCTCCATATCTCCCTCTCTCCCTCCCCCTTCCTCTGTCCCTTCCTCTCTCCCTCCCTCCCCCTCCCTCTCTCCCTCCCTCTCTCCCTCCCCCTCCCTCTCTCCCTCCATCTCTCCCTCTCTCCCTCCCTCTCTCTCTCCCCCTCTCTCCCTCTCTCCCTCTCTCCCTCCCCCTCCCTCTCTCTCTCTCCATCTCTCCCTCTCTCCCTCCCTCCCCCTCCCTCTCTCCCTCCATCTCTCCCTCCCTCTCTCTATCTCTCCCTCTCTCCCACCATCTCCCCCTCTTCCTCTCTCCCCTCCCCCTCTCTCCCTCCCCCTCCCCCTCTCCCTCCCTCTCTCCCTCCCCCTCTCTCCCTCCCCCCTCTCTCTCCCTCTCTCCCTCTCTCCCTCCCCCTCCCTCTCTCCCTCCATCTCTCCCCCCTTTCTTCCTGTCTCCCCCTCTCCCTCTCTCCCCCCTCCATCTCCCCATCTCTCCCTCCCCCTCTCCCCTCTTCCTGTCTCTCCCTCTCTCCCCCCCCGCCCTTCTCCCCTCCTCTCCTCTCCCTCTTAATCCAATAGTATTCTGCCACTGTAAGAATTGTACCTCCGTCACATTTGTCTTAGCCATAAACAGGCATCTTCTCCAGGTGCAGGCAGAATGTCCTTGGCTCTCAGAGAAAGGTAGGCTATAATGGCTAGATATCCCCCTCAACTCCCTGCAACCCCCTCCCCCCCTTCCCAGCACTGTGTGGGATCCCTGAAGATCCCAAGAAAAAGATGGCCTCCAGGGCTGACACACGCATGGGCTGGAGAAAGATCTTGAAATTTAATGCATGTTCAGAACTCACCTGGGACAGGATGGTTGGCGAGAAATGATCACCATTTTCTGTAAGGATGCTGTTAGGCAGATTCTTCTTCTTCTTCTTCTTGAACACTGTCCTTTAGTTTTATAAAATATGCACAATGCACGGAAACCAGGCTCCTCCGAGAAGATTGATTTGCTTTGTCCCATCAAGCATAACATTTTCCATCTCTGAGGTCCTTGATCTAGCCAGAAAATGAGAAAATCATCTAGTTGCTGAACCTGCCTTCCCCAATGTCTCTGGGGTCATGAAAATAAACAGCTGACTGGTTTCCTCCAGTTATGCCACTATTAAAAAGAGATTCTATGGGAAAGGTTAGTTGGGAAAATAAACCAGATGTTTCCATCTGTTCAGACCCCTTGACTTGCGCGATCCATTAGGTGGTACTGTTGCATTGTATACAAAATGATAGGTTACCCAATTTTCTACTATAATTATTTTTTTTAAAAAAACTGTTGGTGGATCACACCTATTTAAGGTTGCATGCATCTAAGACTCAATGATTGATTGATTGATTTTGTCCATTGCACAATGAGAGTTATATTGGGTATACATATAGTAAATATATAATGAAGGTTATAGAGGATATACGCATAGTAAAGTATATCTAAGAAAGAATAGAATAGAAGAAATAGGAATAAAATATATCAGTGAAAGAATAGAATAAATATAGGAAAGAAGAATGGTATAGGACAGTGTTTCCCAACCTTGGCAACTTGAAGATATTTGGACTTCAACTCCCAGAATTCCCCAGCCAGCGAATGCTGGCTGGGGAATTCTGGGAGTTGAAGTCCAGATATCTTCAAGTTGCCAAGGTTGGGAAACACTGGTATAGGAGATATAGGAGAGCAATAGGACAGGGGACGGAAAGCATGCTGGTGCACTTACTGACCTCTTAGGAATCTGGAGAGGTCAATCGTGGATAGTCTAAGGGTAAAGTGTTGGAGGTTTGGGGATGACACTACAGAGTCCGGCAATGAGTTCCACTCTTTGACAACTCGGTTACTGAAGTCGTATTTTTTACAGTCAAGTTTGGAGCGGTTAATATTAAGTTTAAATCTGTTGTGAGCTCTGGTGTTGTTGTGGTTATTATTATTATTATTATTATTATTATTATTAATAATAATAATAATAATAATAATAATAATAATAATAATAATTTATTAGATTTGTATGCCGCCCCTCTCTGAATTCTTTGGCGCGCAGTCTTCCTTATGGTCCAACTTTCACAGCTATACATTGCAACTGGCAAAACCACAGCCTTGACAATACACACTTTTGTTGGCAGGGTTATTATGTCTCTGCTTTTTAGTATGCTATCTAGCTTTGCCAGAGCTTTCCTCCCCAGGAGCAAGTGTCTTTTAATTTCTTGGCTATAGACCTCTGTGCAAGCCCAAAATCAGCTGGCTGGCACACACATGCACATTGGAACTGAGCTAGGGCAACAGCTCACGTGCCAGCAGATATGGCTCCATGTGCCACCTGTGGCACCTGTGCCATAGGTTCGCCATCACTGGCCTAGGATAATTGCCTTTCAAGAGACAAAGGACTTTCGAGTCTTGAGTTATCTTTGTAACAGGAAACGGAGATCACGTCAATCCCCCTCCGTTCCTCCTTTGTGATCCAAATTGGCTTTTCCAGAGGAACTAAGAACTAAGATACCTTAAACAAGATCTAAGTATTGCCCACAAGATCATATGCTGCAATGTCCTGCCTGTCGGCGACTACTTCAGCTTCAACCACAACAACACAAGAGCACACAACAGATTTAAACTTAATATTAACCGCTCCAAACTTGACTGTAAAAAAATATGACTTTAGTAACCGAGTTGTTGAAGCGTGGAACTCATTACCAGACTCCATAGTGTCATCCCCAAACCCCCAACACTTTACCCTTAGATTATCTATGGTTGACCTATCCAGATTCCTAAGAGGTCAGTAAGGGGCGAGTACAAGTGCACTAGAGTGCCTTCCGTCCCCTGTCCTATTGCTCTCCTATATCTCCTATTCCTTTCTTCTATTCCTATATCTCTTCTTCTATTCTTTCATTGATATGTTCTATTACTATGCCTTCTTTTCTATTATTTCTTAGATATATTTTACTATGAGTATCTCCTCTATAACCTTCATCATGTATTTTACTATGTGTATATAGATATATACCCACTAAAACCCTCATTGTGTATTGGACAAAATAAATAAATAAATAAAAAAAACCAGTGACGTCTCATATTTCATATATTCATTTTCAGAACGGTTGTAAAGATAACTAGCTAGCAAGAATGTCATATTTTGCTGATTTCCTCATCAATCATGTTGACTCCACTTATGGCATCTCCTAATCTGTCACAGCTCTTTTAAACTCAGTCTTATTTGCATTTTATATATTTGCGTTTTGGATTTTCCACCATCATTGATTTTGATTGAACGTCATGGAATGTAATCAATGTTGCTCTCCCATTGGGATGTATCACAACGATATTTTAAAAATATTGTATTTGGTTCCTTTTCCCTTGCAAAATGAAATTCACTCATGTACCTAGATGATACTCCAGGGCAGAGGTGGGCTCCTTGAGGTTTTAATGATGTGATGATGTCACAGAGTTGGTTTTGTTGGTGCCAGTCCGTGGGCATTCACAACTTCTGGAGGCAAGCCGTTCCATAGATTAATTGTTCTAACTGTCAGGAAATTTCCTGACCATTTCCTATATATAAAAAAAGAAATTGATAAAATTGAACGGGTCCAAAGACGGGCTACAAAAATGGTGGAAGGTCTTAAGCATAAAACTTATCAGGAAAGATTATCTGTATAGTCTGGAAGACAGAAGGAAAAGGGGGGAAATGATTGAAACATTTAACGCTGGACAACACACATACAACCTGGGAGAAACCCCTCTTAGCAGTAGCGATTGCGAAAGAGACCTCGGAGTCTTGGTGGATAATCAACTAAACATGAGCCAACAATGTACAGCAGCAGCTAAAAAAGCCAACACAATCCTAAGCTGCATCAACAGGGGAATGCACTCCAAGACCAGGGAAGTCTTAATACCACTCTACTACGCCCTGGTCCGATCACACCTGGAGTACTGTATTCAGTTCTGGTCACCACACTTCAAAAGAGACATTGAAACTCTGGAGAAGGTGCAAAAAAAGAGCAACCAAGATGATTAAGGGACTGGAAACCAAGACTTACAAAGATAGACTGAGGGAACTGGGCATGGATAGCCTAGTGAAAAGGCAGACCAGAGTGGACATGATAGCAGTCTACAAGTATACAAGGGGATGTCACAGACAGGAGGGGATCACTTTATTCTCCAGGGCACCAGAGGGCCGGACGAGGAACAATGGCTGGAAGATGACCAAGGAGAGATTCGACATGGAGATAAGGAGGAACTTCTTGATGGTCAGAGCGATCAACCAATGGAACAGCCTAGCAGCGGACGTTGTAAACTCCAAAACTCTGGACATTTTAAAGAGAAGATTGAACTGCCACTTGACTGGTGTGCTATAGGGTTCCTGCTTCGGCAGGGGGTTGAACTTGATGGCCTCCATGGTCCCTTTCAACTCTAACAAACAAACAAACAAACAAACAAAGAATGAATGAATGAATGAATGAATGAATGAATGAATGAATGAATGAATGAATATGTTAAAGGTTAAATAAGGTTCAGGAGGGAAGTGTTTTTAATAGGAAAGTGAACACAAGAACAAGGAGACACAATGGGAAGTTAGTTGGGGGAAAGATCAGAAGCAATGTGAGAAAATATTATTTTACTGAAAGAATAGTAGATGCTTGGAACAAATTTCCAGCAGACGTGGTTGATAAATCCACAGTAACTGAATTTAAACATGCCTGGGATAAACATATATCCATCCTAAGATGAAATACAGGAAATAGTATAAGGGCAGACTTGATGGACCATGAGGTCTTTTTCTGCTGTCAATCTTCTATGTTTCTATTTCCTGTTCCCATTCTCTCATTTGCACTATTCCCTATAGTTGGCAACTACTAATGGAGTGAAAGCTACAGGGACTCCTCAACCTTTTTTAAGTATGTCTGTCACAGGTGATGAATTGACACATAAACATAGACCTTAGAATTACTTGTAGAAGAGATTGTTATCAATCTGTTCCTGCTCCACACGCCACAGAAATAGATTATTTTTCCTGTTCTTTTATCAATGATCATGTATCTGCAAGCGTTTGAGAATGTTATCAGGTTTTGTCACCCAAGTCTCTAGGATTTTTTTCAATGTCTTATTGTACATTTATTCTCTGTAAGATGAAAAAATATAAAGAATGGAGATAGAAGACACCAGACTTTTCTCAATGCATCATTCTAATCTTGTAAATACTCTGCCTCGCCAGAAAGCAATCTAATATCAAACATTTTTGCTCAGTTTTAGAAACTGGCGTATTTATTTGTCTTGCTTCCTTGATGGATGACATGGGCAGTCTTCTATAGAGGGCTGTTTGAAATGAAAATGAGCTTTTGAATTCATTTGACAACTGCAATGCTCTCTACGTGGGGCTACCTTTGAAGAGTGAAGACTGCAGGTAGTATAGAATGACACGGACAACACATCTACTCTCCAAAAAGACCTCGACTTTGTCTCACATTGGTCTAACACATGGCAACTTCAAATATCAACCAGCAAATGTTCTATCCTCCACATTGGCAAAAAGAATCCAAACCTCATATATAAACTGAATAAACAAACTCTCACAGCCAACCCCCACTCAGTAAAAGATCTTGGAATACTCATATCAAATGATCTAAGTGCCAAAGCCCACTGCAACGATATCGCCAAAAAGGCTTCTAGAGTTGTTAACCTGATCCTACACAGCTTCTGCTCTGGCAATCTCACGCTACTCACCAGAGCCTGCAAAACCTTTGCCAGACCCATCCTTGAATACAGTTCATCTGTCTGGAACCCATACCACATCTCGGACATCAACACCCTTGAAAATGTCCAAAGATACTTCACCAGAAGAGCCATTCACTCCTCCACTCGAAACAGAATACCCTATGAAAGCAGACTATCAATCCTAGGTCTAGAAAGCTTAGAACTACGTCACCTAAAACACGATCTAAGTATTGCCCACAAGATCATATGCTGCAACGTTCTACCTGTGAATGACTATTTCAACTTCAATCGCAACAACACAAGAGCACGCAACAGATTCAAACTTAATATTAACCGCTCCAAACTTGACTGTAAAAAATATGAGTTCAGCAACCGAGTTGTCGAAGCGTGGAACTCGTTACCTGACTCAGTAGTGTCAACCCCTAACCCCCAACATTTTCCCCTTAGACTATCTACGATTGACCTCTCCAGGTTCCTTAGAGGCCAGTAAGGGGCGTGCATAAGTGCACCAGTGTGCCTTCTGTCCCCTGTCCAATTGTCTCTCCTTATCTCACTTATCTTTTCTTCCTTTCAAATATGTTCACCTATACTTTTATCTCTTTTCTTCTATTCTTTTCTTTACTTATATTATTACATATCTTTCTCTTCAATGTGTATTATGTATTGGACAAAATAAATAAACAAACAAACAAATAAATAAATAAATAAATAAATAAATAAATATGCCCATGTCTCTACAGCACTCAGTGAGCTGCATTGGCTGCCAATTAGTCTCCAAACAGAATTCAAAGTGTTGGTTTTGACCTATAAAGCCCTACAGGAAATGGGACCAGATTATTTACAGGACCTCCTTCTGCCTCATACATCCCAGTGGCCAGTCAGGTCTCACAGAGTCAGCCTTCTCCAGGTCCCATCAGCCAGATAATGCCATCTGGTGGGGCCTAGCTGAAGAGCCTTCTCTGTGGCGGCCACGACCCTATGGAATGAGCTCCCCTCAGAGACCTGTACTGCCCCACTCTCCCTGCCTTCTGTAAACTGTTAAAGACCCATCACCGCCAGTGGGCCTGAGGCCATTGAAATTTTAACATCTTGCCCCAACCAATAAATGAATGTGTGATGGATGATGGATGAATGTGTTAGCTTTTAATTATGGGGATTTTAATATGTAATGTTATTTATATTTCTACATGTTGTGAGCTGCCCTGAGTCTCAGGAGAAGGTCAGCATAGATAAATAAATAAATAAATGAATGAATGAATGAAAGAAAGAAAGAAAGAAAGAAAGAAAGAAAGAAAGAAAGAACCCTCTCTTTTGTTTTGGTTTTTTTCCCTATTTATCAACAGCACTGATATTTAGACATTAATATATAATACATTTTTAGTGACAATCTGACTCTCCCATATTGAAAAACAGAAACACAGTATGGTCACAGATGTAGGATGGATGAATGGACGGACGGACAGACGGACAGACGGACAGACGGACAGACGGACAGACGGACAGACGGACAGACGGACAGACGGACAGACGGACGGACGGATGGACGGACGGACGGACGGACGGACGGACGGACGGACGGATGGACGGATGGACGAACAGTCAGACAGACAAATGAAAGAGAGAAGGAGAGAGGCAGGGGGGGAGAGATGATACATCAATAGTTTTGAAAGAGAGGGAATATAATATAATTTATACTATATTTCATACTTAAATATGCGGGGGGGGGGGGGTTTGCAATGACACATCTGTTCCATGTTTATTTTCCACAATCTGAACAGAAATTGACTACATCGACGTTTCAGTCATTTAAATTAATTAAAAATCCAGTCTCTATGAAGTGCCTTTGCAATGTTCAATCCACCTCAGTAATGGACTTGCAACCCTAGAGTCAGCAGGGAAGAGACATTTTCCGCCATCAGCTGTCCATACTACCATGGCGATAACACTTCTGTAAATCACCACAGAGAGCCTTTGCTTTACCACATACATCTATCTTGCCTGCTTAAATTGGAAAATCTTTCTGGGTAGTAGTTATATTTTAACTTGCACAACTGCTGAAATCTTGACAGTCTCGTGTTTAGCTCTGGCTTCCAAGGAGCTTCAGTTAGACCAAATAATAGTGAATGTTAGGGCTGAAATGAGGTGAGGTGAGGAAGATAGATGAAAATATGCACCGTCTTGGGTAATTCTTCCTTGAATTGCCTCACACTGGATGTGAGAGAGCAAAGTACATTTCACCTAGGAATTACCACAAATATTTTACCTCATGAACACAAAAATGTAGTGTCCTCAAGTGTACCGTTGACACGTTTCTGCAATCTTCACTCATTCTTCCTGTATATGTTAAAATATTGCCCAGGTACAGTTGAGAAAAATCGAAACAAATGGAGTAATTCACTGTTGTGTTAGGGTCATTCATTCTTGGAGGAACTCAAGAGAACCCTACACCACTTCAAATAAATGGTTATCCAACATTTTAAAAACTTCCAGTGTTGGAGCATCCACAACTTCTGGAGGCAAGCTGTTCCACTGATTAAATGTTCTAACTGTCAGGAAATTTCTCCTTACTTATGTTCTGTCAGGCTCTCTGGTAGAATCCTCCCAAAAATTCACAGGTACAAATTTCAGACACACACACACACGTTTGAAAATTCAAAACAATGTTCTTTATAATGAAAATTCACTTAAACTAAGCCCTCTTTTGGTATAGCAAAGAGCACTCGTCTCCACACAAACTGGTAATTTGTACAAGTCCCTTATCAGTTCTGTGATACTTAGCTTGCAGCTGTGAGGCAATTCACAGTCCTTCTTCTTTCACAAAGTGAAACACACTTTGCTCTGGTTTAGTTTCAAAGCGGGGAAAAATCAGCACACAAAAGGTCAAAGTCAGTAAAGCAGGCACGAAACACAAGGATCAGATAATCCTCCACAATGGCCAAACCCACAGGCTGCTATTTATAGCAGCCTCACTAATTACCACAGCCCCACCCAACCACAGGTGGCCTCATTTTCTTTGATAATAATCTCTCAGTTGCTGTTGCCTATGCATCGCTCTCCGCATGCGTGGCTGTATCATTAACTCTTGTTCTGAATCCAAGGAGGAGCTAGATAATTGATCTCCTTCTGAGCTGTCTGCCACACTCTCCTCCTCCCTGTCACTCATGTCTTCTTGGTTAGAGGAGCCTTCATCAGCAGATTCCACCGGGGAGGGGGGGGCAAAACAGGCCTGCAGCATGTGGATGTCTCCCCCACATCCACAGTCCTTGGGGCAGGAGCTGGGCCAGAGCTAACTACAACAACTTATAAGTTGCTTCTTTCCTTGTTTAGTTTCCACCCATTGCTTCTTGTTCTACCAATTAAAAGAATAAATGAAGAGAAAAATCTAAAGGATGTATTTCAGGCTGCTTTAAAAAAAAACAAATAAACACATGGCTCACCTAGCATGTTTTCTTAGAGAAAAGGTAACTAATATATTCCCCTTGGCAAGCGAGAATAAATATTTGACTTCCAGCATCAGCTGACAGTGGTGTTGGAACACTTTCACCTTTACCTTCATGCTCCTGTGATTCCCTGCAGTGTAGTGCAGCATTTGTTTTGCTGACAATAAATAGCCAAGCATCTTGACATTAGATCACTTTCAATTAAATCTGATAGAATGGCAAGCTGGGAGTCATGAGAGAAGATGTATTCAGACTTAATGCCTCTTAAGTGCAGGCCATCATTTAATCAGAGTCTGAAAGAGAGAGACCTGGAGGTTGTTTTGCTAAATATGGTTCCCTTGAAATACATCTGGGCGACTAGGAAACTGATACCAGTTCAATTGTCTCTTTTCCTTATATAAAATATTGCTGGTGGAATATCGCGTTCGTATGTCTGTTTAACGAAGAAGTAGCGGAGGGAATATGTTTTTCACTATCCAATCACCTCTCCAGCAGTTCGCGGTCTCCCTATCTTCCATGAAATCCCAGAGGGACACATAATGGAATAATATCTGCAAACGGAGAAGTGTGGACAGTTAGGGGGATTTGTGTAATGGAAAGACATGTAACTGAAAATTGTAATCAGACGTAGCTCTTCTGCCATCTCCAACAATAATGTTGGCTCAGAAGCACCATCAAGAGAAATGTAAAATCTCAAACAATCCCAAAATAAAATAGAACACAAACCAAAGAAAGAAAACTTTATTTAGCATGTAATGGTGGGTGGGTAGGGAGGGAGGGAGAGAGAGAGAGAGAGATTAGATAGAAAGATAGATAGATAGATAGATAGATAGATAGATAGATAGATAGATAGATAGATAGATAGATAGATAGGATAGATAGAATCATAGATAGATTGATAGGTAGGTAGGTAGGTAGGTAGGTAGGTAGGTAGGTAGATAGATAGATAGATAGATAGATAGATAGATAGATAGATAGATAGATAGGATAGGATAGGATAGGATAGGATAGGATAGGATAGGATAGATAGATAGATAGATAGATAGATAGATAGATAGATAGATAGATAGATAGATAGATAGATAGATAGTGTTCTGTCTGGGTCACTCCGGAAGCTATGACCAATCCAAAAAGATAAGCCAGACACACCGGTAGAATCCAAACACAGTCTTATAATGGTAAAGAGAAAAGAAGCCAACAGAAAATGTCCTTACAAATCAGGAAAACACTGGAACTCCAAATAGATACATGAAGGCAATTGTTCATACAGAAACACAGGATCCTTAATGCCAAGACGAGGCTGTTGAGATAGCAGACATACACCTCCCACGGGTCTTCAAGACTGCTGGCCACGAGCCAGGAACTGAAACGCTGAAAGACAATGCAGATAACAGCAACTCCACTCTGATAACACTCCACGCTGCTGAAAGAGTTTGCCTGCCTTATAAACCCTTTCCTGCTAATGAGAACCACACCCAACTCCCTGGTGTTCCTCATTCAACGCTGATAATATTTCTTCAATTGATTCCTCCTTTGATCTATGCGTCTCTGTCGCATACTAATGATAGCTTGTGCTTTGTCATCCAATGACACCAGAGACTCCAGAGAATGCAAGCTACTGGCTTGAGAGAGCCCCTCCCCAGGGCTCCCAGGTCTTTCTTCCTCGTCACTTTCCTCTCTGCTCTCATCCTCCCCTGGGCATGGAGCCAGCAGAGACGCAGCTGGTCTTTCATCTGACTCAAGCTGAACCACAACACATACATACATACATACAATACATACATACATACATACATACATACATACATACATTTTCCTGCATGGCCCTTATTGGTTTCTTGGTGGTCTTGGACTCCCTCCCCAGAATCACTCAAGCCTTAATCAGCTTGTGTTTGTAAGAAAGCACTGTATATGTTAACAATAGAGACTAAGCTTTATATCAACAGATATGCCATTATGAAAAATAAGTTAAACTGCTTGTAAAGAAATGCCAGCATAGATACTGTCAGTCTGGAAATACCAAAGAGCTTGAAAGAATGAATTGTTTGGTTCTTTTGAACTGAAATCATGTCTTAGAACACAACTATCAATAAAAAGAGCATAACCTATCCAGCCTAAAGAAGAAACTTTCAGTAAATTCTAAAAAATTACTGGAGCTGCTTATCTAAACAACCGGATTAGTCCCAATTAAAATGATTCTGACTTGAAAATATTTTTATTAGACATGCATATTGTAATCTTTTGATTTTGCTTCCTTTCATATTATTCTGTAAATAACTTTTGAGTAAGGTTTAAATGTCATTCACTATAAAAGCCAGGGCGCCGCAATGGTTAGAGTGCAGCACTGCAGGCTGCTTCAGCTAACTGCTAGCTGCAGTTCAGCAGTTCAAATCTCACCACCGGCTCAAAGTTGACTCATCCTTCTGAGGTGGGTAAAACGAGGACCCAGATTGTTGGGGGCAATATGCTGATTCTGTAAACTGCTTAGAGAGAACTGTAAATGCACTATGAAGCGGTATATAAGTCTAAATG
Source organism: Erythrolamprus reginae (assembly GCF_031021105.1). Taxonomy (NCBI): domain Eukaryota; kingdom Metazoa; phylum Chordata; class Lepidosauria; order Squamata; family Dipsadidae; genus Erythrolamprus; species Erythrolamprus reginae. The sequence continues at coordinate 13,836,335 of NC_091953.1, read as the reverse complement.
CTAAATTTAGTACAGAGAGGTATCTATGGAGAAAAATAATGACCTATCTCAATCAGTTCTGATTGATAGAGTACCACACAGCAACATCAGCAATAGTGATGGGTGAACCGAACTTGCACAATTCGGGTCCGTACTGAATTTTGCGGTGTTCGGTATGCCGAACACGAATCCGAAATTTTTTGAAACTTTGGGCAAAGTTCAGGGTTGTGTTCGGCATTCGGAGCTTTGACGTCACTGGCAGGTTGCTAAGGATGCCAAGGTGATCACTTCCTGGATTCCAGAATCTCTTCGTGGGAGGGATTCCCCAGCTCCTTCAAAGGGAGGTCTTCACGTAAAAAACTTTTATGAAAAAGGACACCGCAGCAGCGCTGCAAGCAAAGGGCGGTCCTTTGCTTGCAGCACCGCTGCGGTGTCCTTTTTTGTAAAAATAACAATATTTATTTTTACGTGAAGACCTCCCTTTGAAGGAGCTGGGGAATCCCTCCCATGAAGAGATTCCGGGGCCGCCACCCGCAGGTTGCTAAGGACGCCAAGGTGATCACTTCCTGGATTCCATGGAATCCAGGAAGTGATCACCTTGGCGTCCTTAGCAACCTGCTGGTATATGTGACATCAAAGCTCCGCCCCCGGAATCTCTTGGTGAGATTCCCCGTTCGGGTTCGGTTCGGGTTCGGCCGAATTTTGCATAAAGTTCGTCCGAACTTGCCGAACCCGAACACTGTTGGGTTCGCCCATCACTAATCAGCAACAACCCAGTGCATTGTATTTTCTATTCTGGATTTAAAAGTGGTTCACCACCTTATATTTACTTAAATGAAACTTGACAAACTTCAACGTAGTAAGTGTACAAACAATTTATTTCTTGTTTATAGCACATCATCTTCCAAAACACATTCTTACATTAAGGCACCTCCTATCATGTTTTAAACAACAAAATCTGAGAAAGTGTAAGTGATAAATGCTTTTGAAGCAGGGAGAAAGAGAGAGAGAGAAAGAGATTCATATGTCATTCAGCTTCACTTTAGAGTAGATATAGATGTAAGTACTCAAAATGGAAAACCCAAAATGTGTCAGATTTATACAAACAACAAAATTTATAATATAGAACAGTCACATAGCAGAATACAGTAGAGTAAAGAGACGGAATGATGCTTTAAACATTGCAGCAAAAAAAAAATGGGAGTCCCATATCCCTAGTACTATTACACTGTTTGAAAACCCATAAGAAATAGTGGGAAGAGATTTAATTATAAATGAAAGGCCTAAACCAGTGTTTCCCAACCTTGGCAACTTGAAGATATCTGGACTTCAACTCCCAGAATTCCCCAGCCAGCGAATGCTGGAGGGGGAATTCTGGGAGTTGAAGTCCAGTTATCTTCAAGTTGCCAAGGTTGAGAAACACTGGCCTAAACTATATGTCAGGGAATAGGAAAAGATGCAGTCTAGGTTGTTCTGAGTGCATATGAAAGTAGAAATTTAGAATTAATCATAGAATGGAATGGAATAGAATTTTTTTTATTTTATTTATTTATTTATTAGATTTGTATGTTGCCCCTTTCCGTAGACTCGGGGAGTTCTCAACACAATAAAACAGCTCATGACAAATCTAATAATTTACAATTTAAAATTTAAAATAGTTTTTAAAAAAACCCATTTTTAAGCAGACATACCTACAAACATACCATACATAAATTATATAGGCCCGGGGGAGATCAATTCCCCCATGCCTGACGACAAAGGTGGGTTTTGAGGAGTTTACGAAAGGATAGAATAGAATAGAATAGAATAGAATAGAATAGAATTCTTTATTGGTCAAGTGTGATTGGACACACAAGGAATTTGTCTTTAGTGCATATGCTTTCAGTGGACATAAAAGAAAATATACATTTGTCAAGAATCATGAGATACAACACTTTATGATTGTCATAGGAGTCAAATAAGCAATGAAGAAACAATTGATATTCATAAAAATCTTAAGGATTCTAGCAACAAGTCACAGGGGCACAATCTGAGGTTAATTGGGGGAAAGATCAGAAGCAACATGAGAAAATATTATATTACTGAAAGGGTAGTAGATGCTTGGAACAAACTTCCAGCAGACGTGGTTGGTAAATCCACAGTAACTGAATATCAATTCAATTCAATTTCAATTTTTTAGATTTGTATGCCGCCCCTCTCCGAAGACTCGGGGCGGCTCACAACAACGATAAAAACAATATTATAATGGCACAAATCTAATATTAAAAATAACTAGGAGTAGGTTGTGGTCTACTTTCAAAGTTTCAAAACTTTCTGACCTCAGTCTCCTACTAAAATGCCCATTCCCTGCAGGAGTCATCTTTTATGAGACATTAATCACTAGAATCTCTTGATCATTTCTTTGGATGGCTTCCATATCTCTTTGCTGGAGAGACGGAGTAACGACACGGACACCAGAGCTGGATTTAAATTGGGTCATTTTTATTAACATAAATTTGCATAATTTATTCAATACTTTGCATAAATTAGCATAATCAACTATGATCCGGAACTGGACCTGCAGGGTCAAACAACTACTTCCGGGGCGGAAATGACATTATGCCAAAAACATTCCTGGGCAACTCATGGGCGTATCTCGATGCAAGTCCAGGTGAGGGCCAGGCCGTCACCTGCGACCCTGCCATGCTGTGCATGAGGGGGGTCCCACCGGCTAACCGGAATCCGGGAATTAAAGGTGTAGGACCCAAAGACAGGTTCCCCCCAGCTGCTCAGGCAGAAACTCCCTCCATGAGCTTGCGGAGAACCTGTCAATCATCCCCAAAGATGCCCAAGGGAGAACGCGCGGTTGCTAAACCACCCCAGTTTTCCGCCCCTAACCTGCCTACCCAAATGACCAAAGGTAAGCCAATTAACCTAATAAATGCAAGCACCCCCTAACCGCACATCCATCACCTCAGTGTGGAATGGGCGAAAAAACAGCCCCGCTAAGAGGCGGAACTGCAAAAAATTCCCATTCGGCCCCCTAAGGGCGACCCCTAAGCACACTGTGAAATAGTGGAGGGCGGGCGGGTGTCTGCTCTTCTTTGCAGTCCGGGCGAAAAGGGAGAGCCCCGGGCCTGCTCGCCCTTATATAGGGCGAGCAGGCCCCGCCCGGACCAATCAGGAGCCTGGCCAATCAGGCCCTGATCTCCCGAGCGAAGTCTCGCATCGCGAGACTTCGCCCGGGATCCAAGATGGCGGCCGCCATGAGGGACCGTGTCTCCCGGTCCCTCCAGCAAAGCCTGCCTGCCGGGTAAGTCCGGCGCTGCCCTTTTTTCAACATTTATTTTATTTTTATTTATTTATTCATTTGTCCAATACACAAATACATAGGAAGAAAAATAGACATGTGATAATATAAAAGAGGGTGAAAGTGAACTTAGAGGAGAGGATATATGAAAGGAAGAGAATATATGAGATAGGTGAAAGAAAGGAAAGACAATTGGACAGGGGACGAAAGGCACACTAGTGCACTTATGTACGCCCCTTACTGACCTCTTAGGAACCTGGAGAGGTCAATCGTGGAGAGTCTAAGGGAGAAATGTTGGGGGTTAGGGGTTGACACAATTGAGTCCGGTAATGAGTTCCACGCTTCGATAACTCGATTGTTGAAATCATATTTTTTACAGTCAAGTTTGGCGCGGTTCGTATTAAGTTTGAATCTGTTGCATGCTCTTGTGTTATTGCGGTTGAAGCTGAAGTAGTCATTGACTTGTAGGACGTTGCAGCATATGATCTTGTGGGCAATACTCAAATCGTGTTTTAGGCGCCGTAGTTCTAGGCTTTCAAGGCCCAGGATTGTTAGTCTATTTTCGTAGGATATTCTGTTTCGAGTGGAGGAGTGAAGGGCTCTTCTGGTGAAATATCTTTGGACATTTTCAAGGGTGTTGATGTCTGAGATGTGATATGGGTTCCAGACAGATGAGCAGTAGTCTAGGATGGGTCTGGCAAATTTTTGTAGGCTCTTGTGAGTAGAGTGAGATTGCCTGAGCAGAAGCTGCGTAGGATTTAGTTTTCTGGAATCTTTGTGAATATCTCTTCCTGCTTCTTGGAAACATTTTACTTGATCAAATATCAAGGTCCTATTTGTAGCAAAAGGCAAATTAAGCTGCAGATTGCAGAAAAATTGGGCAAGCAGCTGATCAGCACTCAAGAGAATGTAGAATTATTTCCATGTCCCATGCTTGACTGACGTTATAAGCCTCTTTATATCTTGGGATGTTGAGATGATGCAGGAACATGTTTTAAAAATCAGATGGGTATCCTTTTCCAGATGGTTTTATACATCCCATCTCCATTGCAAATGTGAGGCTCTGAATATAATTTCCCAATGTTCTTTTTTTCCTTGGGTTTTTATTTCATCAAAATAAGATGTTGAAAAATAACAGACAACAGACTTAATAATACATATATTGGTTGCGGCCCGAATATTATTCGCACAGAAATGGAAAGAAAAGACAATACCAAAAGACATTGAGGTATTTAAAAAAATTATAGAATGTGCAGAACTAGACATGATGACTAAACGTCTGAATAACCAAACTGAAACAGAATTTTATAAAATATGGGACAACGTTTATGATTGGTGGAAGTTTAAAAGTAGAATTAATAACTAAATATATAAGAATAAATAATGATTTGAAGAAATATAAGATAGAAGGAAATAGTTTACATTATAACTAACTTAGAAGTGTTTATCTTCTCTTTTTTCTGTATTACTAATACTTAGATAATTCCTTTTCTTTTTATATAAGTACATAATATTTTAAAATATAAAGAAATTTAATTATTAATTTTAATATTAAAAATATAGAATTAAATTCAATAAGAATGTAATTTACACGTGTGGCATTTCTGCATAGATCTGGTAACAGTTAGGGTTTTTTATATTCTGTATTAGTTAGACTTCTACGATAAGCGGAGCAATGGCAGCTCCTTAAATGTTTAATGTTGTATGTCTTGTCTGTCTTTTTTTGAAAACAATAAAAATATTTTTAAAAAAGGGGAAAAAAAGAAAAATAACAGACAAGAACTGAGTAAGCAAGAGCTGACATGTTAGCCTTCAAACAGTTATTATTTCTAAATAAACAAACAAATTTAATCAATATAAATTTAACTCTGAAGCCAGTCATAGAAATAAGATATGTTCTGCATAAATGAAACTGTTGCCTGATGCACTTAAATGATGTTTGGAAATATAATGTTGTTCTAGATAAAGGGAAAATAAAATGATGTTTTGCACTGCAGCCATAGTACAATTTTTTTTAAAAAAAAAAATAACATGACTCCCCCCAGGTATAACCATTATAAATGTGACTCAATAGCCAAGCATCTGAATTTTGACCACACGACTAAGGGGATGGCTGCAATGGTTATAAGTGTGAAAAATGGTGCTAAGTTACTTTTTTCACAGCTGTTGTAACTTTAAACAGTCACTAAACAAACTGTTGTAAGTCAAAGACTGTCTGTAGTAACGTTAGTGTGGTGGTGATACCACTGGTAAGTGGGAACAATTCTCTTTGTTTCTTGTTGAGCAAAGAATGATCCCTGCCCCCCTGTCCTCCTTTTTCTTTTTCTCTTCCTTCTCCACCTCCTCTTCTTCCTCTTCCTCCTTCTCTTCTTCTTCCTCTTCCTCCTCCTTTTTCTTCTTCTTCTTCTTCTTCCTCCTCCTCCCCACCTCCTCCTCCTCCTCCACCTCCTCCTCCTCCTCTTCTTCTTTTCTTCTTCTTCTCCTCCTCCTCCACCATCTCCTCCTCCTCTTCTTCCTCTTCTTCTTCTTCTTTTCTTCTTCTTCTCCTCCTCCTTCTCCTCCTCCTCTTCTTCTCCTCCTCCTCCTCCACCACCTTCTCCTCCTTCTCTTCCTCTTCTTTTCTTCTTCTTCCCCTCCTCCTCCACCACCACCTCCTCTTCTTCTTCTTTTCTTCTCCTCCTCCTCCTCTTCTTCCTCCTCTTCTCCTTCTCCTTCTTCTCCTCCTCCTCTTCCCCTCCTCCTCTTCCTCTTCCTCTTCTTCTTCTTCCACTTTCTCTCCTCTTCCTCTTCCTCTTCGTCCTCCTCCTTTTCCTCCTCCTCCTTCTCAGCCACATTGCCTGCTGACCCTGACTGACTGTATCAGCCAAGAGAGGGGAATTTGGCAGGCAATAGAGACATTCAGCATACATGGGGAGGTAATTCTCCTAAGACTTCTGCCAGATAAAAGAGAAAAAAGCAGTGGGCTACAGGAAATTATCACAGTAAAAAAAAGAGAGAATAAAGTGATCCCTGTGAGTCTATCATCATGAACCCTGCAGATCTTAATCGGCCTGTATTTTGTGGTCAGCGAGTCCCCCTCACTTTTACTCAGTAAGGGGCAGGTAGGAAAAAGAATCAGACTTGCCTTCACAAAGACATCCCCCCCCCAGGGGAATGGAGGTGTGGGGCCTTAAAACTTCCATTCCTTGGAGCCTTGTTTTCTGATGTACTTCCTAATGCGCTTTCCCCTACTGGGATACGTCATTGAAAGGCCTTAATTGGTACTCTTCAAATTGGAACACAAAGTGGGGAAGATTGTGACAGTTTGAACCAAGCTTTTAAGAAAAGTTGGTGGGGAAGAAATAACAGTGTTCTCTCCCCACCTTCCCTAAGAACCTTTTTTTTTTTGCTTTTCAAACACAGTCACTTGGAGAAAGAAGCAAAATAAATAGGTCACAGCACAAACTTCTGTAATTTTGCTAAGGAACATCTGAGTTTCTGCGGCTAAGTTTAATTGAAGCCAAAGTATGTGTGTGCTTGGCTGGGCCAAAATAATGCCTAGAGCAGAGTTTCCCAACTTTGGCAACTTAAAGATATTTGGAATTGCCCCGGAAGCGGAGTAAAGATGCTGAGACATATTGTGGATTAAATATGTTGTGATTCCGTCCGAGGCCCCTCAGGGAACGGCTGATCTTCTGTCGGTTTCCTGCTCAGAGGGGGAGGATGAGGAACAGGAGGTGCAGGCAGACGAGGAGGAGGAATCCCAGGCTGAGGAAGAGGGGGAACAGCCAGAGGCCCCCGAGAGGGAGCTCTCCCCAGCAAGCAGCCTGGATTCCTTAGAGGAAAATGCACAAGCAATAATCGATCTGCGACAGAGAAGAGCAACACAAAGAAGGGACCAATTGGCTAGGTACTTTCAGCACTAAAGAGGCAACAGCTGGGTTTGGGTGTGGTGCTCTCTGGAAAGGCTAAAAGGCAGACCCACCCTTCCTGGCTTGTGGAGTATTATCTTTGGGAGTCCTGGGACCTGGCTGTGATCTTTGGCGTCTTGGGATTCTGGTTTGTGACTTTGAATACTGAAACCTTGGGGGGGGAAAGGTGGGGGTCTTATGCTCTACAGTGGTGGGTGTGCCAGCAAGAAGTTTGCTGTATTGTCTGGACATCAGGACTCTGCTGTAAAGTTTCCTAGCCTGCCTGTTGGGAACAACAGGTTTTTCTCTGTGTTTATTTTTCAAGCTATAAAGTACTTTTGCTTTTACCAGCGTGTCTGGCTGTTTTTTCCAGTTGGTGTTGAGGTCTGGGGGAACCCAGACAGAACAAAATAAGGGTTATTTTATTAAATTAGCATAAATTTAAATAACGTAACTTTAAATACGTAAATTTAAATATTTAAATTCAACATAACTAAGGACCTGCACAGGCCAAAACTAACGGGGTGGAAATTCCTACCAGAAACTTCCTTGGCAACATTGGGCAAAAACTCCTAGCCACCTCCACCTGGATCCAAGCCACGCCCCTAAGTCGTGTGGGAGGAGCTCACCCTCCAATCCCCGTGGGAAATTGGATCCGGTGATTCCCATGGACATCCTCTCTCCAATCCCCGAAGTTGTTCCAACCTCTAATTCCTAGAGAGAGGTGGTCCATCACCCTTTAAAAGGATGCCCAAAGGAGCATGCGCAGTCACTTCTAATTGCCCATTTCTGCCCCTAACCTGCCAAACCCCAGTGTCCAAAGGGAGGCCTATACTGACAACTAAGTGCGCCACACCCCCTAACCAATCCAGTCCGTACCATCAGTGTGGAATAGGCGAAAAAACGGCCGCCTCTAAAGGGGAGACCGCAAAAAAATCCTATTCGGCCCCGAAGCAACCTCCTAAGGACACACTGTTAATAGCGGAGGGCGGGCGGGCGGGTGTTCGCTTCAGGGCAGCAGAAAGCAAAGAGGAGGTCCTGTTCGGATTGCCCTTAAATAGGGCGATCAAGGACCTCCCCCTGCACCCATAAGGCAGCGCTCCCTACTGGCGTGCTGCCAAAAGCTGAACTTCCGGTTTCACTAGAAACCGGAAGTTCGGGGCTGCGTGGAGCCGCCAGCAGCGTCCCCCGGCTCCAGGGGCAATTTCGGCCGGCGGTTTAAGCAGTCAGTTGGGCATTTCTGGGAGTTGAAGTCCAAATATCTTCAAGTTGCCAAGGTTGGGAAACACTGGCCTAGAGCCTAGAGAATACGTTTGGTGCAATAATAATAGAGATTTCTGAAAATTTAAAAAAACTTCATTCTATTCACTTTCCCTTTGTAGAGGATCCTGATTTTTTTTCCTATATGGATAGAATTCTTTATTGGCCAAGTGTGATTGCACACACAAGGAATTTATCTTTGGTGCATATGCTCCCAGTGTACATAATAGAAAATATATATGTCAAGAATCATGAGGTACAACATTTAATGATTGTCATAGGGGTCAAATAAGCAACCAGGAAACAATCAATATTAATAAAAATCTTAAGGATACAAGCCAACAAGTTAGAGGGACACAATCAGAGGTTAGTTGGGGGAAAGATCAGAAGGTACGTGAGAAAATGTTATTTTACTGAAAAAGTAGTAGATGCTTGGACAAACTTCCAGCAGACGAGGTTGGTAAATCCACAGTAACTGATTTTAAACATGCCTGGGATATACATATATCCATCCTAAGATAAAATACAGGAAATAGTATAAGGGCAGACTAGATGGACTATGAGGTCTTTTTTGCCATCAATCTTCTATGTTTCTATGTCATACGTTGGAGGAAATGGGTGATAGGAATTATGAGAAAAAGACAGTAGTAATAGTAGTGCAGACTTAGTAAATAGTTTGACAGTGTTGAGGGAATTATTTGTTTAGCAGAGTGATGACATTCAAGAAAAAACCTGTTTTTGTGTCCACTTGTTTTGGTGTGCAGTGCTCTGTAGCGATGTTTTGAGGGTAGGAGTTGAAGCAGTTTATGTCTAGGATGCTAGGGGTCAGTAAATCACATATGTGCCAGTGTTTATTCTATTTTTGCTCATATTCAGAACCAATTGACCTTTTATTCCTTTTTAACAAATATTTGTTTTGAGATCCTATTCAATTTCTATAGATGCTTTTCTATCCAAAGCTGTGATTGGATGTTCAACCAAAACTATTTTTTCTTTCTGGGAATAAGAATAGAACAGAATTCTTTAATGGCCAAGTGTGATTGGACAAACAAGGTCTTTGGTACAGAGATACATTTGTCAAGAATCATGTGGTACAACACTTAATGATTGTCATAGGGGTCAAATAAGCAATGAAGAAACAATCAACATTAATAAAAATCTTAGGATACAACTATGAAAGTATGCAAGTCTTGTCTAATTTGCTTCACATCAGAGATGTCAAAGGGGGGTAGTTAAAACAAAAAGTTAAGATGGGGTGGTAACAGTACAAGGGAAGCCAGGAGGAGGAGGAGGAGGAAGAGGAAGAGGAGAAGGAGAGGAGGAGAGGAGGAAGAGGAGGAGGAGAAGGAGAGGAGGAGGAGGAGGAAGAGGAAGAGGAGAGGAGGAGGAGGAGGAGGAGGAAGAGGAGGAGGAAGAGGAAGAGGAGAAGGAGAGGAGGAAGAGGGAGAGGAAGAGTAGAAGGAGAGGAGGAGGAAGAGGAAGAGGAGAAGGAGAGGAGGAAGAGGAAGAGGAAGAGTAGAAGGAGAGGAGGAGGAGGAAGAGGAGAAGGAGAGGAGGAAGAGGAAGAGGAAGAGTAGAAGGAGAGGAGGAGGAGGAAGAGGAGGAGGAGAGGAGGAGGAGGAGGAAGAGGAGAAGGAGAGGAGGAGGAGGAGGAAGAGGAGGAGGAAGAGGAAGAGGAGAAGGAGAGGAGGCGGAAGAGGAGGAGGAAGAGGAGAAGGAGAGGAGGAGGAGGAGGAGGAAGAGGAAGAGGAGAAGGAGAGAGGAGGAGGAGGAAGAGGAAGGGGAAGAGGAGAAGGAGAGGAGGAGGAGGAGGAAGAGGAGGAGGAAGAGAAGAGGAGAAGGAGAGGAGGAGAGGAAGAGGAAGAGGAAGAGGAGGAGAGGAGGAGAGGAGGAGGAAGAGGAGAAGGAGAGGAGGAGGAAGAGGAAGAGGAAGAGGAGAAGGAGAGGAGGAAGAGGAGGAGGAAGAGGAGGAGGAGGAGAAGAGGAGAAGGAGAGGAGGAAGATGAAGAAACAGAAGAAGAAAGAAGAAGAAGAAGAAGAAGAAGAAGAAGAAGAAGAAGAAGAAGAAGAAGATCATCTATGAATAAGACAGGGCAACATATAATTCAATAGTATCTGTCACTTTATAGCAATGGTCCAATTAAGTTCTAAATAGAATAGAATAGAATAGAATAGAATAGAATAGAATTTTAATCGCCAAGTGTGATTGGACACACAAGGAATTTGTCTTGGTGCATATGCTCTCAGCGTACGTAAAAGAAAAAGATACATTTGTCAAGAATCATGTGGTACAACACTTAATGATTGTCATAGGGGTCAAATAAGCAATGAAGAAGCAATATTAATAAAAATCTTAGGATATTGTACAATTGGTACAATTTTAATAATAATACTAATAACTTTCTCATTTAATCAATATTAACCCAGAAAGGGAACCTACACATTAGAGACAGCTAGAAAAAGATTTTTTTAAACCCCAACCCCCAATTAATACTATGCTGGACATATACCACCTTTGATTTTCAAACTAGAAAACACTTTTTGTCAATGGCTAACCACTTGCTAATTAAAGCCTTCATTTATGAAATAACATGTTTCACAAGCAATAACTTACCAGCTTTTTCATTTCGTGCTCTCATCAGATCCCAGACACTGGCATTATCACTTCAGTGAATGTAAGAGGCAACTGTGGCGAGTAAAATATCAGGATTAAATAGCAGTGATGTTCTTAAACAAAGTGGACATCAGTATAACAGTACAATACCTAGATAACATCTGGGAGTAATTTATGTCGTAAATTACAAGAATTAATTCAGAACTGGCACAATCTGGTGCCCTCAGTTTTGAAGGTCCCAGAACTAAGCGTGCTGATGGGAATTTCAAATTAATACGGTCCATCATATTAAGCAGAGAGGTGTTAACAGAATTATTAGTTAACTGAACCACAATGTCATTCTTAGTTCAAAATACAGAAAAATGGGTTGAGCTGATCATAAGAATAATTACCGGCCAAAGACATGTTCAAGAGTGGCAAATGTTTTGACCCTTCTGCTCGGTCTTAGTTTAAATCAAAAAGGTGGGCAGGAATATTTCTATATCTATATGCTTTATTTTAATTGATCCATATGCTAATCAACTTATCTCCTGTAATAATAAAAACAGAGAGGAGGGGGCCACTTTATTCTCCAGAACACCAGAGGGCTGGACGAGGAACAACGGCTGGAAGCTGACCAAGGAGAGATTCAACCTAGAAGTAAAGAAGAACTTCCTGATGGTCAGAGCAACCAACCAGTGGAACAACCTGCCTGCGGAGGTTGTGAACTCCCCAACTCTGGACACTTTCAAGAGGAGATTGGAGTGCCATTTGGCTGGGGTGCTTTAGGATTCCTGCACAAGCAGGGGGTTGGGCTTGATGACCTGCATGGTCCCTTTCAACTCTAACAAGAAATAAATAAATAAATAAGTAAGTAAGTAAGTAAGTAAGTAAGTAAGTAAGTAAATAAATAAATAAACAAATAAACAAATAAACAAATAAACAAACAAACAAACAAATAAATAAATAAATAAACAAACAAACAAACCTTTCCAATGAAATCAATAAATATTTGCACAAGGAATGCAAATTATATCCTAGTAATTTTGTTATTGTTATACTTTAATCTTTTGCTCTGGATGTGTCCTCCCAAAGTCAGGTAAGACTGATCTAGCAGTTTTTAGAGGTATCAAATTGTGAGTTATTCCTGTAACTCACAATTAGGGGATGAGACGATTCAGTGGCTAGGACACTCCGCTTATCAAACAGAGAGGTCAGTAACTTGGCGGTTTGAATCCCTAGGACCGCATAATGCAGTGAGCTCCCGTTACTTGTTCCAGATTCTAGCAGTTGGAAAGCATGTAAAAATGCAAATAGAAAAATAGGGACTACCTTGTGTTGTGGTTGGCTCTGGCCCAGCTCCTGCCCCAAGGAATGTGGAGGTGGAGGTGGGGGAAACATCCACATGCCACAGACCTGTTTTGCTCCTGATAGAATCTGCCGATGAAGTCTCCCCTGATGAAGGAAGCGTGAGTGGCAGGGAAGAGGGGAGTTTGGCAGACAGCCCAGGAGGAGATCAATCATCCTTATCATCCCTAGATTCTGAACAAGAACTTATGACAGACCCACGCATGCATAGAGTGATGCATAGGAGAGAACAACTGAAGGATTATTACAGGAGATAAGTTAGGCCACCTGTGGTTGGGTGGGGCTGCTGCAATTAGTGCTACAGATAAAAAGAGCAGCGTGCTGGTTTAGCCTTGTGGAAGTTTATCTGATTCACAGTTCATCAAGATCGTGGTTTGTTGTTTCCCTGTTCAAGACTGTGTGTTGACTTTCTGGACTTTTGGAATTGGACTCAATTTCCCAGTTACTGGGTGAGAAATTGGATTGCATTTAACCTGTGCTTTGTGTGTACCAGAAAATCCCTTTGACATTTAAAAGGGGAGTTTTTTCTGCTTTTCTGTTGATAAAGACTTTTGGTTTTCCTTCTATCGTGTGGTGTGTGTCTTTTTGGACTAATTACCCTGTAATTACAGGCGGTTGGGACACGCCGGCAGAACACCTTGGTGGAAAGGTAACAGTGTTCCATGCACCTTTGGCATTTAGTCATACCAGCCACTTGACTATGGAATCGTCATCAGATAACGCTGGCTCTTGGGCTTAAAAACAGAGATGAGCACCACCCCCTAGAGTTGGGAATGACTAGCATGTACATGCAAGGGGAACTTTTTCCTTTACCTATTCGGAGGTAGCAATTAGTTCCAGCAAACAGTAGTAGCAAAGCAAATCTAATCTCATTTATTTTAATGCTAGCAGGTTTTTGATTCAATGTCTACAAAGGTCAACTGGGAGAGTTTAAGAGAGTCAGGGCAAGCTGTAAAAATGTTTTTGAAAAATATTTGAACATTTGTGGAGGACGGCTCAAAATACAAGTCAATCAATCTCAGCTCAAATATGTCATATATATAAATTTCCTTTGCCATTGCTAGCTTTCTCCACATATAACTTACATATAACTCAACTTACAACTCCGTCGTCTCCGTTCCAACTTAATTATAGTTCATAAAATCATATACCAAAGTGTCCTACCTGTTAACAACTACTTCACCTTCAACCGCAACAACACACGAGCACGAAACCGATTTAAACTAAATGTCAACCGCTCCAAACTTGACTGCAAAAAATACGACTTCAGCAACAGAGTAATCAACACCTGGAATGCACTACCTGATTCTGTGGTTTCTATTCCTAACTCCAAAACCTTTAACCTTAGACTATCTATAATTGACCTCTCCCCCTTTCTAAGAGGTCTGTAAGGGGCGTGCATAAGCGTACCACTTTGCCTACCGTCCCTGTCCTATTGTCTTCTTTTGTTACTTTTTATCATTATCATGTTTTATTTGTAGAAACTATCACCCTATAATTGTTTGACAAAATAAATAAATAAAAATAAATAAAATACAAATTCTTTTTACCTATGTTATTATTGTTACCGCTATATAGGTATATATATATATGTAAATATATGTATAATTCATGTATGTATATGTGTAGAATTTCGCTGATATGATTATTCGTGAACTTACAACAAGACAAGCTACAAGGATGCAGCAGGGGAGGGGGGAGGGATGGGATTATATGTTTTACTGTCTTTTTTAAAAAAATATACTTTATTAGTTTATAAAAAAAGAAAACAGGGAAAAGGGGGATGGGAATACAAAAAAAGAGAAAAGAGGTGGTAGGGGGGAGGGGTAAACAGTATTTTTATACAATGGCTTATATATATTATTGTATACACATTCCAAATATTTGTCTATATGTAAATATTTTGTATTCAGTATTCTGTTTTGGATAATCTTATAGCTGTAATATTTAATAGTCCAAGAATAACGTGGAAAGGGAAGGTGATTGGAGGTGGGATAGAAAAGGAAAGAGGGAAGAAAGAAAAAAAAAGGAAGAGAGAAGAGAGAGAAAAAGAGAGGAGGAGGAGTACCTGCAGGCTAGCAGGCATTTGGATTGTGACGGCATAGTTTGATTATGTTTGTTATTTTTGTTAGTGAGAAGTAATTGTAGGTTGTGATATTAGTAAGTTACTAGTAATTATCAAGTGGATTGAACTCAGACAGGGATTGTATTGATTTTGGTCCGAATTTCTATTGTGCACATCTTTATTTTGATTTATATTAAGAGATTTTAATTATTTTTTGCTTTATTGTCTTTAGAGTTAGATAACCATCTGAACCATTTCTCCCAGGCCTAGTAGAACTCTGAATCATTTTTGTTTTGAATTTCCATTGTTATTTTTGATAGTTCGGCACATTCCATAATTTTGCTAATGATGGTTAAATTTGTCAGAATGTCTTTTTTTCCCCAATGCTGTACTGTCTTATAACAGACATTCTACAATTATATTCACAAATTGACAATACACCGATCTGTTCTGTATGTTTTTTTAATTTGTATATAATTCAATAAAACTTATTTTAATAAATGAATGAATGAATGAATGAATGAATGAATGAATGAATAAATAAATAAATAAATAAATATGAATTCTTCAAGGCTGTCAACTTGTTAAGAGAACCTCACAAGCAAGGAGAATTTCCTACTTCCCTGCAGAGAACCTAAATCCTTAAACCCAAGCGATCATACAGTTTTGTATTCTATGTACTGTCTTTACAATGACATCATGCTGATCAAACATACGATCCTGCGACTGCAGCGGGGATCATGGAATCTCCTGCTGAGATATAAAGAGCTACACAGAGTGAAATCTTTCTAAAAGACACGCAGACAGAGAGAGGACTGGGATTTGTGGAGACGGGTGAATTATTGATATGGTTTAAAACTCCGTGTTTGCGAAGAGAATGTGGCTTTAAACTGCATCCAAGGGAAAACACAGCTCTTTTGCTTAGTGCAAAAGGCACCGCACATCAAAAAGCAACTTGTAACTGATAAAGAATATTGTCAGGAAAGGCTATGGGTCAGTTCCATACTGGCTGGAAGCGAAGATAAAACAGATCTTCCCAAGAGACCAAAAAATCTGGCATATTTGTGGCCCTCTGGAATCAGCTCCCCTTGGAGATTCGTACTGTCCCTACCCTGCAAGAATCTGAAAACCTATTTATGCCGCCAGTCTTGGGGTCATTAGACCCTAGCCGTTGGCCAATGAATGTGCGTTATGTCTGTGGTTTGAATTTGGAAGAATGATTTTTAATGTTTAAAGCATTTTTAGAATCAGTTTTTTTAGATTAGTTATTAAATTAATTGGATCAGATATGTTATTGTATATTGTTTTTTTAATTGATGTGTTGTGAACCGCCCCGAGTTCATGGAGAGGGGCGGCATACAAGTCCAATTAATAAATAATAGATAGATAGATAGATAGATAGATAGATAGATAGATAGATAGATAGATAGATAGATAGATAGATAGACAGACAGACAGACAGACAGACAGACAGACAGATAGACAGACAGACAGATAGACATAGAAACATAGATACATAGATACATAGAGAGAGAGAGAGAGAGAGAGACAGACAGACAGACAGACAGACAGACATAGAAACATAGATAGATAGATAGATAGATAGATAGATAGATAGATAGATAGATAGATAGATAGATAGATAGATAGATAGATAGATAGATAGATAGATCCACAGTTGACCTCTCCAGATTCCTAAGAGGTCAGTAAGGGGCGTGCATAAGTGCACCAGTGTGCCTTCCATTCCCTGTCCTATTGTCACTCCTATATTTCTTTATATATCTTTTCTTCTTTTCCTATATCTTTACTTCTATTCTTTCATTGATATATTTACTATGAGTATAACCTCCGTAACCTTCATTATGTTTTGGACTAACTAATTAAGTAAGTAGGTAAGTAGGTAAGTAGGTAAGTAGGTAAGTAGGTAAGTAAGTAAGTAAGTAAGTAAGTAAGTAAGTAAGTAAGTAAGTAAGTAAGTAAGTAAGTAAGTAAATAAATAAATACATAAATACATAAATACATAAATACATAAATACATAAATACATAAAAATGTGTGTGGTTTGAAAGTACCTGTTCATCATGTAAAGGTAGAGTCTTTGGAGAGGGGTGGCATATAAATTTAATCAACAACAACAACAACAACAACAACAACAACAACAATAATAATAATAATAATAATAATAATAATAATAATATGCAAAGATAATTCCCTGAATGGTCACATTTTTTGCCACTGCTTTGTTCATAGTTACCATTTTGAAATACAACAACTACTTTTAATAATTCTCAGTATGGATTTTCAGTATTATACATTGTCCAGCTTGTAAACACAGAGAGGCAGATAATGCATCAAAGATAAAATAATTGGTATTTATTTACCCTTGGATTGTTTATTGCTATTGAGAATTTAAGCTATCAGTATTGCAATGTCCTATGTTTTTATCAATGTCTTCGGGAATAACGCCGGCTGACTCACCGGCCCCACGGCGATGTTGCTGAAGGGGCCGGGCAGACTCGGACCCTTCAGATGGCGGCCGCCATCTTGTTTTCGGCCGAAATCTCGCGAGACGAGATTTCGGCCGGGAATGCCCTGCCCACGTGGCCGGGCATGACGTCGGGTCCGGGCGGGGCCTGCTGGCCCTATTTAAGGGGCAGCAGGCCGGGAAACAGCCTTTTCGCCCGGACCTGGTTGCCTGAGCAGACACTTGTTTGGTGCTGCTCGGCCGCCATTTTGTGTCTCCCTCGTGTTGCGGCCGCCATTTTGTGGCTACCGAGGGGGCGAAAAGTGCTTTGCTAATACTTCTCTTGCTTCAAGACGTCGTTGAGGCCTTACTCCTTTCACCGGAGCTGTCTTCAGCGATCCCCCTCGGGCCCAAGGGGGACTGGTAACCTCCTTCCGGCTGGGAGGAGGGCGCGGTGGGGGTGTTGGGTTTGGGCCCCCGGTCTTGGGCGGTTGGTGTTCCTGGATTGCAGGCCTTTGAGGCCTGCCTGCGCAGGGAGGCTTGCAATCATAATTGTCATTACACAATAAATACGGTGTCAATATATATATATAATTGTACGTATTATACCCAATACAGGGGTTAATAGGGGTAGCAGGGGCTCCCAGGCCCTAGGTAGGGCCCTGTGGGGGGAGTTGGGCCTGCCACTCGTGTTGGGGGTTTCGGCCTAGGTGGTTTTAGTGGCTTATTGCTTATAAAGGGGAAAGTGTGATGGCTCCTAAGAAGAGGCCTGCCACTGCTCCTATGGCTCCGCCAGCAGCGCGCCCCAGGAGGTCCCTTAGGCCTTCTGCCCGGGCCCGGGCCAGCAGGGAGGGGACTGCTGGGGTGGTCCCTGAACAGGGGGGGGTGGTCTCGTTGCCTCCTGCCCCTCAACCTGATTTTTCTCCTGCTATGTCTTGGGCCAGGGTGTTGGCGAGGCTCGATGAGCTCGAACAGTGGAGGAGCGGTGCGGTCCCCGGAGTGTCCAGCGATCAAGTGCCCGCGGCGTTGGGGAGAGATCCGGCGGCGGCCCAGGCTGGGCAGCCGGCTCCGTTCGGACGGCAGGCCCCTGCAGGGCCAATGGCGGCTTTCCCGGGCCCCACACCATTGGGCCCCCTGTGGATGTCTTCAACCCCGTACGGGGCAGGTGAGGCTGCACCACACACCACATCCCTGTCTTTTCTTCCTCCCCCCGCCCCGGGTTTTCCCCCGGCGGGGGTCGGGAGTGGGTCCAGCTTTTGGGGTCCCTCGCGGGCACCTGCGGGCAGGTGTGGGCTCCGCCGGTTCCTCCTCCGGGGCAGTCGGCGGCCAGCGCTGCTCCGCTGTCCGGAACGGGTCCTGCGGGGACACCTGCGGTGCCAGGGGCAGGGGGGTGGGGTCCTCCGGCCCCTCCTGTCATGCCGCCGCTCCCGGTTTTCCCCTACCCCCATGGGGCGGGTGTTTTTGGCGTGGCGGCCAACTCGGTGTGGGACCCCTTTGCTTGTATTAAAGCGGGGGCCATACCGTGCGGGCTGCCGTCCACCCCTCTAGGTTGCCACCTTCACCCGTCGGTCAAGGAGGCTATTTGGCGGGGTGAGTACGTGGATCTCTTTTCGCTTTTGAACCGCGAGGTTCCCAAGCAGGAGAAGGAGATTGTCCCGGGGGAGAAAACGAAGAAGACCAAGGTAACGAAATGCTTCAGCTCCTGGCTGTATGCCTTTCTTACCTATGGGTCGGTGGTGATCCAACGGCAGCCGGCTATGGCCTCTGCCATGTTTAAGTATATAGACTTAATTGCCAGGGCCCACTTTGAATATAAGGGCACCATCTGGCGCCATTATGATAAGGGTTTCCGCATGAGGATGTCGGTGGAGCCCAACTTGCCGTGGGATATGGTGGTCCCGGACCTGTGGTTCCGGGCCACGCATATGTCCGGGAAGGAAGGGTGTGAGCGCACGGATAGTGGGCACTTTATGGAGGAGGAGCCCGGCGCGGCTTCGCCGGCCAAGGCGACTCCGGGTGTGGCTGGCAAGGGGGCCTCGCCCGCTTGTCATGAGTTTGCTGCAAAAGGGGCGTGTTTTCGTCCCTTTTGTAAGTACAAGCATGCCTGCGGGAATTGTGGGGGGTCCCATGCGGCTTCAGTCTGTCCCCGCCCCAAGAAAGGGGCGGAGAAGAAGGGCGGGGGTCCAGGAAAACCTCCCCCACCAGCTGGGGGAAAAGGGGCCCAGCCCAATTAATGTTTCTGTGCTTGAGGGTTGGTTGATCGACTACCACCCTCGCCCGAGAGCCGAGTTGCTCTTGAGGGGCTTCTCCGAGGGATTTAGGATCCCTTATGTGGGTATTAGGAGGGCCTTCATGTCCGACAACCTCAGGTCGGTTGTCGGACATGAAGACATTGTACGGGCTAAGATTCGAAAGGAGGTGGCTGAGGGCAGGGTCCTTGGGCCCTTCCCGGAGCCGCCCTTTCCGAATCTTCGTGTGTCCCCCTTAGGTGTGGTCCCCAAAAAGGCGAGTGGTGAATTTAGGTTGATTCACCATTTGTCTTTTCCGAAAGGGGAGTCAGTGAATGACTTCATTCCTGACGAGCTTTGTTCTGTCCGGTACGCATCCTTTGATGCGGCCGTGGCTATGGTTAGGGAGTGTGGGGTGGGAGCCCTTATGGGTAAATGCGACATTAAGTCGGCATTTCGGCTCCTCCCCATTCACCCGGGCGACTTCGAGCTGCTGGGCTTCCATTTCGAAGGGGGGTTTTACGTGGATAGGGCATTGCCGATGGGCTGCTCTATTTCCTGCTCCCTTTTTGAGAGCTTTAGTACCTTCCTCGAGTGGGTGCTTAGGAGGCGGAGTGGCCTGGGGTCCGTCGTTCATTACCTTGATGATTTCTTGATGGCCGGGCCTGCGCAATCGGAGCAATGCTTTGCTTTGATGCGGGACTTCGAAGCCCTTTGTGCTCAATTGGGGGTGCCTTTAGCCTCCGAGAAGACCGAAGGCCCTGCCACCAGGATTACCTTCCTTGGTATTGAATTGGATTCAGTGGAGCAATCTTCCAGATTGCCCCTGGATAAGTTGATTAAAATCAGGTCCAAGCTTGAGGCGGTCCTGGGCTGCAGGAAGGTTACTCTTCGGCAGCTCCAGGAGTTGGCTGGGATTCTTAATTTTGCCTGTCGGGTAGTGGTGCCTGGTAGGGCTTTTTCTCGCCGGTTGTATGATGCGATGAAGGGGCTAAGTTTGCCCCACCATCGTACTCGCTTATGTGCAGGGGTCAGGGCTGACCTCTGCGTGTGGCGGGAGTTTTTGGAACGTTTTAACGGGTTGTCGTTTTGGCGGCAGGAGCTTCTTTTGGAAGCGGAGCTGCAGCTGTGTTCCGACGCCGCAGGGACTTGCGGTTTTGGGGTAGTGTTAGGTGACCAGTGGTGCTGGTCGGCATGGCCTCCGGAATGGAGTGCCTGTTCATTGGTTAAGGACTTAACTTTTTTGGAGCTTTTCCCCTTAATAGTGGCCTTAGAGCTCTGGGGGGAGCAGTTCAGGGATAAGACTGTGCATTTTTGGTGTGACAATCTAGCGGTTGTCCATGTTGTGAACGCCCTGTCCTCTAAGAGTGATAGGGTGATGCGGCTTGTCCGCCATTTTGTGCACAGGTCCTTGTCTTTGAACGCCTTGTTTTTGGCTAGGCACGTCCCTGGTTTAGATAACGGGGTGGCTGACGCCTTGTCCCGTGGTCAGTTGTCCAGGTTTCGGACCCTGGCCCCGTGGGCCCGAGAGTCGCCGGAGGTGTTTCCAGCCCACCTGTGGAGCCTGGGCGGGCTCTCGAGAGCTGGAGAGACGAGGCCTCCAGGGCGATCGCCTTATCGGTAGCTCCTAGTACCCTGCGAGCTTATCAGCGTGCAGGTAAGGAGTTTGGGGATTTCAGGCTGGGTAAGGGTTACCCCCATTGCTGGCCTGCCCCGGTTGAGCACCTAGCTGAATTCTGTGTCCTGCTGAAGGGGCGTGGCCTTTCAGTGAGGACTATCAGGGCTAGGTTAGCCGGCCTCGCCTTTCTGTCCAAGGCGGGGGGGTTTGGTGATTTTACGGGTGATTTTCGCATCCGGAGGATGCTGGAAGGTTGGGTGAGGGAGCGACAGGGGTTTCCCTCTGACACTCGTCGGGCCCTGACGGTTCAGCAGCTGTCTCTGATTAATCAGACATTTGGCAGTCTGTGTGCCTCTCCTTACGAGGCTCGGCTGTTCAGGGCAGCGACTTGCGTTATGTTTTTTGGGGCCCTCAGGGTCAGCGAGGCAATGGCCTCCTCGCAGTCTGACTTGTCGCTCCGCGCCTTCCAGCTCGCTGATCTGACCTTTAGACAGGGGGGTGTCTCTCTTTTGGTGAGACACTCCAAGACAGATCAGTTACACAGAGGGGTTAGACTTGAACTTAGCGCAGCCACCGATAAGTCTGTTTGCCCGGTGGCTGCTTTGCAGCAATTTTGTGTTTTGCGTGGGTCAGGGCGTGGGTACCTTTTTATACACCAGGATGGTTCCCCCCTGACCCGGTATCAATTCTGGGCGATAGTGTCTAAGGCTATGTCTCAGGTAGGCATGGATCCCGCCAGCTATGGAACGCATTCGTTCCGTATCGGCGCCGCCACTAGCGCGGCACTTTCTGGTCTCCCGGCCCATCGGATTCAGGAGATCGGCCGCTGGCGGTCAGCGGCATATTTGGGTTATGTTAGGCCCGCTGAGGATCCGGGGCAGGGTTTAGGCTAGGTAACCTCTCTGTGTGTGTCCTCTTCCAGGTTCCCAGTCCAGGCAGAAACCGACGGCGCTGCTGTGTGGCCACAGCATGGTCTTCTGGGCCGGCCGCTCAGCAGCCAGAAGTGCCATCGGGACCCAGCTGTCGTTGGGACGGTGGGTCAATGTTGTTTGGATGGGCCGGAGGGGTATGCGGTGGGAGGGCCTCCTACCGACGCTGCTGGGTACGCAGCATCTCAGGGCGGTACCCGGCGCTGCTGGGCGGGCGGCTACCCAGGGTCGCGCCCAGATGGGACTGGGTGGTCGGCAGCCCATAGCCGCACCCAGATGGCTGGTCTTGCACCTCGGTGGCAATGACCTATGCCTGCTTGGCGGTCTACCGTTGATCGTCCAGGCGCGCGAAGACCTGCGGCGGCTTCGCACGTTATGGCCCACCACGCAAGTGGTGTGGTCAGAGATCCTCCCACGGATCGTTTGGAGGGACACCATTTCCCTAAGGGCCATCCACCGGGTTAGACGTAGGGTGAATAAGGCCGTGGGAAAAACTGTCAAAGAATTAGGGGGGATTGTAGTTGCCCATCCCCTCATCACTGTAGATCGGCCGTGGCTTTACCGGGCCGATGGCGTTCACCTGTCAGAACAGGGGAACGCCATTTTCTTACAGGACCTGCAGAGGTCTCTGCGTGAGCTGGCGCAGATAGAGGGGGGAGTCGGGGGGCCAAGATAGAGATCTGACCCCCGCTCCGTGGCAGGTTAGGGGCGGAAATCTGGGTGGTTTCAGCAACTGCGCGTTCTCCCTTGGGCATCTTTGGGGATGATTGACAGGTTCTCTCCAAGACCATGGTGGGTGCTACCTGCGCACTTGGGGGGAACCTGTCTTTGGGTCCCGCTATTGAAGTCCCAGGGTAGGGGTGAGCCGGCGGGACCCCCCTCATGTGAGTGTATGGCAGGGTCTCAGGTGAGGGAGAGGTCCCTCACCTGGACCAGCATCGATTACGCCCATAGTTGCCCAGGAATGTTGACCTTTTACGTCATTTCCGCCCCGGAAGTGTTTGTTTGACCCTGCAGGTCCATTGGTTCCGGGTCATAGTTAAGTATGTTGATTTATGCAAATTTATGCTAATTCATGCTAATTTAATTAATAAATTATGCAAATTTATTATAATAAAAATGACCCAAGTTTAAATCCAGCTCTTGTGTCCGAGTCTTTACTCCGTCTCTTCTGCAACATAAAATGTGTTTGTTCAAGACCACTAAGGGAAAAATAAACCTAATTTTTCTTTCCTGTTATACCCCCCCCTCCTCCTTCTTCGCCAGTTCCATTCTAGATAGTTTTCATAATATTTCCTAAAATCCAGGAGTTTATTGAAAAATGTTACATAAAGTTGTCATTTCAGTCAATGGCTCCCAATGGTGAATCTTTGGCAAATATCATCCAACAAAATTTAAATGGTTTGATTTTACGATTCCGCATGAATCAGCCAATGAACAAACAACGTACCCTTTTTTAAAATCTCTTTCACATTTTAATTATTTTGTAACCTAGCAACAGTGAAAATTGATAGGTTTTTTTTCTACAAAGTGTTTAGATTTTCCTCTGTTTATTTAAAAATTAGGAGTATGTTTTAATTAACTGGCTATAATTTGCCTATGTAAATTAAGCACATGCTTGAGTTTTCGTCTGTTGAAATTATAAGGTTTAAGGCAATAGAATAGAATAGAATAGAATAGACAGAGTTGGAAGGGACCTTGGAGGTCTTCTAGTCCAATCCCCTGCTTAGGCAAGAAACCCTACACCAATTCACATAAATGGTTATCCAAAATCAGTGTTGAAACATTCACAACTTCTGGAGGCAAGTTATCCCACAGATTAATTGTCAGGAAATTTCTCCTTAGTTCTAAATTGTTTCCCTCTTTGATTAGTTTCTACCCATTGCTTCTTGTCCTACCGCAAGGTTCTTTGGAGAATAGTTTGACTCCCTCTTTGTGGTAACCCCTGAGATATTGAAACACTGCTATTATGTCTCCCCTAGTCCTTTTTTTCATTAAACTAGACATGCCCAGTTCCTGCAACTGTTCTTCATCATATCAATCAGTAGAATGAAATGGTGAAAGTTTTCCTGGATTATATCACTTCAAGATGTAGCTAAATCTTATTTAATTATGATCCCGCTATATAGAGCGCTGGTGAGACCACATTTGGAATACTGTGTTCAGTTCTGGAGACCTCACCTACAAAAAGATATTGACAAAATTGAACAGGTCCAAAGACGGGCTACAAGAATGGTGGAAGGTCTTAAGCATAAAACGTATCAGGAAAGACTTCATGAACTCAATCTGTATAGTCTGGAGGACAGAAGGAAAAAGGGGGACATGATCGAAACATTTAAATATGTTAAAGAGTTAAATAAGGTCCAGGAGGGAAGTGTTTTTAATAGGAAAGTGAACACGAGAACAAGGGGACACAATTTGAAGTTAGTTGGGGGAAAGATCAAAAGCAACATGAGAAAATATTATTTTACTGAACAAGGAGTAGATCCTTGGAACAAACTTCCAGCAGACGTGGTAGATAAATCCACAGTAACTGAATTTAAACATGCCTGGGATAAACATATATCCATCCTAAGATAAAATACAGAAAATAGTATAAGGGCAGACTAGATGGACCATGAGGTCTTTTTCTGCCGTCAGTCTTCTATGTTTCTAAGAGGTTATGACCTATAAAGCCCTTCATGGCATCGGACCAGAATACATCCGGGTCTGCCTTCTGCCGCACAAACTACCCTTTTCCCCCTAGGCCTATACAATTTATGCACAGTATGTTTGTGTGTATGTTTGGTTTTAATAAGGCTTTTTAAATTATTTTAGACATTAGATTTGTTACATGCTGTTTATTATTGTTGTTAGCCGCCCCAAGTCTACGGAGAGGGGCGGCATACAAATCTAAGAAATAAAATAAATAAAATAATAATAAATTCACTGGAAAGTGGAAAGGTTGAAGAAGTTGGAACCTTTTCAGTTCAAAACTTCCCATTGTTTTTTCCCCCGGTTTCTTTTTTTAATCTCTTTACCACTGTCATTGTAATATTGTTTCTTGTGTCTTTTAACAGGGCTCTTAAAAATCTCATTATGTTCCTTCTTGATATCTTTGCCTTTCTTCACTTGGCTTCCTTTTTTTTTTTGTAAAATTCCATCCTTTCTTCCGACGTCAAGTTTGCTTTCTTCTGGTTTTGGACTTATTTTACTTCTTTCCACAGCCTCCTTGGTTGTCTTTCACTGAGTCTCAGGTTTTTTGAAGTGATTTCTGAAGTTCAACTTGAAAATGGTTCAAGTTCATATTAGCTGGCTTTGTTCTGCTTTATCTTGACTAGAAAGTTGCAACATGAGCCATGTGTGATCAGCTCCTGCCTACATCTTGACTGTTAAAAGCTCTGGGCTCTTTGATATAGTCAATCTAATTTCTTTGTGTGTGACATCTGGTAATGCCTGGCCACTGTACAAGGGCATTACTTTGGTTCTTTGAAGAAGCATTGGAGAAATCATTGGATTGACTGAAATTGATATGTCATCTTGCTTCGTTTCTGTTTTCTGGTCCATATAGTCCAACTATATTTTGATTCCTTTCTTTTTCAACTTTGCAATTCTAGTGCCCCACAATAAGCATATATAAACAAGGTATGTCTTGTTTTACATTCTATTGAACCTGCCCATGACCTTCACCATTATCTTCTGCGCTGCCTTAGTGACTTAGATAATCATCATGAAATTCAATGCTGAGAGAAGAGAAAAGTCCTACACCTGGAATACTGCGTTCAGTTTTGGTCACCACGATGCATAGAAACATAGAAACATAGAAGACTGATGGCAGAAAAAGACCTCATGGTCCATCTAGTCTGCCCTTATACTATTTCCTGTATTTTATCTTAGGATGGATATATGTTTATCCCAGGCATGTTTAAATTCAGTTACTGTGGATTTACCAACCACGTCTGCTGGAAGTTTGTTCCAAGGATCTACTACTCTTTCAGTAAAATAATACTTTCTCACGTTGCTTTTGATCTTTCCCCCAACTAACTTTAGATTGTGTCCCCTTGTTCTTGTGTTCACTTTCCTATTAAAAACACTTCCCTCCTGGACCTTATTTAACCCTTTAACGTATTTAAATGTTTCGATCATGTCCCCCCTTTTCCTTCTGTCCTCCAGACTATACAGATTGAGTTCATTAAGTCTTTCCTGATACGTTTTATGCTTAAGACCTTCCACCATTCTTGTAGCCCGTCTTTCGACCCGTTCAATTTCAATGCAAAAAGGATGTTGAGACTCTAGAAAAAGTTCAGAGAAGAGCGACAAAGATGATTAGGGGACTGGCGGCCAAAACATATGAAGAACGGTTGCAAGAACTGGGCATGGCTAGTTTAATGAAAAGAAGGACCAGGGCAGACATTATTATTATTATTATTATTATTATTATTATTATTATTATTATTATTATTATTTATTCGATTTGTATGCCGCCCCTCTCCGAAGACTCGGGGCGGCTCACAACATGTAACAACAAATCATAAATAATCCAACAATTTTTAAAAAGTTTAAAGATTTAAAAGACCCCATATACTAACAGACATACACACACGCATACCATATATAAATTAAACATGCCCAGGGGGAGATGTTTCAATTCCCCCATGCCTGACGACAAAGGTGGGTTTTAAGGAGTTTACGGAAGGCAGGAAGAGTAGGGGCAATCCTAATCTCCGGGGGGAGTTGGTTCCAGAGGGCCGGTGCCGCCACAGAGAAGGCTCTTCCCCTGGGGCCCACCAACCGACATTGTTTAGTTGACGGGACCCGGAGAAGGCCCACTCTGTGGGACCTAATCGGTCGCTGGGATTCGTGCGGCAGTAGGCGGTCTCGGAGATATTCTGGTCCAGTGCCATGAAGGGATTTAAAGGTCATGACCAACACTTTGAATTGTGACCGGAAATTGATCGGCAGCCAATGCAGACTGCGGAGTGATGGAGAAACATGGGCATACCTAGGTAAGCCCATGACTGCTCTCGCAGCTGCATTCTGCACGATCTGAAGTTTCCGAACACTTTTCAAGGGTAGCCCCATGTAGAGAGCATTACAGTAGTCGAATCTCGAGGTGATGAGGGCATGAGTGACTGTGAGCAGTGAGTCCCGGTCCAGATAGGGCCGCAACTGGTGCACCAGGCGAACCTGGGCAAACGCCCCCCTCGCCACAGCTGAGAGATGTTTTTCTAATGTGAGCTGTGGATCGAGGAGGACGCCCAAGTTGCGGACCCTCTCTGAGGGGGTCAATAATTCCCCCCCCAGGGTAATGGACGGACAGATGGAATTGTCCTTGGGAGGCAAAACCCACAGCCACTCCGTCTTATCCGGGTTGAGCTTGAGTCTGTTGACACCCATCCAGGCCCCAGACATGATAGCAGTGTTCCAATATCTCAGAGGTTGCCACAAAGAAGAAGGTGTCAACCCATTCTCCAAAGCAACTGAGGGTAGAACAAGAAGCAATGGGTGGAAGCTGAACAAGGAGAGAAGCAACTTAGAACTAAGGAGATATTTCCTGACAGTTAGAACAATTAATCAGTGGAACAGCCTGCCCGCAGAAGTTGTGAATGCTCCAACACTGGAAGTTTTTAAGAAAATGTTGGGTAACCATCTGTCTGAAGCAGTGTAGGGTTTCCTGCCTAGGCAAGGGGTTGGACTAGAAGACCTCCAAGATCCCTTCCAACCCTATTGTTATTGTTACCTAGGTAAGAAAAACCAAAAATATACATATAAACTGGGTGAAACCACACTCAATAGCAGCGACTGCAAGATGGATCTTGGAGTCTTAGTAGACAATCAGCTAAACATGAGCCACAAGAGTGTAGAGTGCAGCAGAGTGTAGCGATAGCCAAAAAAGCCAATACAATTCTAAACCGCATTAATAGGGGGATCTGCTACAATGTCCTTCCTGCCAATGACTACTTCAGCTTCAACCACAACAACACATGGAGCATACAATAGATACAAACTTAAAGTAAACCTCTCCAAACTCGACTGCAGGCAATACGACTTTAGTAACCGAGTAGTTGATGCATGGAACTCACTACCTGACTCTGTAGTATCATCACCTAACCCCCAAAACTTTACCCTTAAACTTTACCCTTACCCTTATCCACTGTTGACCTCTCCTGATTCCTAAGAGGTTGGTCAGGGGCGTTCATAAGTGCACCAGAGTGCCTTCCGTCCCCTGTCCTAATGTTTCTCTTCTACTATGGATATAAATTATACATTATGTATATAAATATTATTATATCTTTGTATACCACCAATACGTACTTGACAAAACAAACAATGAAATACAAATAACTAACTAATTAACTAACTGATGAGAGTCTGCGGAGAGGGGCGGCATACAAATCCAATTAATAATAATAATAATAATAATAATAATAATAATAATAATAATAATAATAATAATAATAATAATTGCACCAGCATGTCTTCCGCTTCCTATCCTAATGTTTCTTTATATTATTTATTTTACTATTATCATGTATATACTTAGGACTGCATGACTATAACTTGTTGCTTATATCCTAAGATTTTTATTAATATTGATTGTTTCTTCGTTGCTTATTTGACCCCTATAACAATCATTAAGTGTTGTACCTCAGGATTCTTGACAAATGTATCTTCTTCTTTTATGTATTCTGAGAGCATATGCACCAAGACAAATTCCTTGTGTGTCCAATCACACTTGGCCAATAAAATTCTATTCCATTCTATTCTATTTGAATATTTCATATCTAATATTTTCTTATTTTCTTCTTGCTAGTATCACATACATAAATATTATTATATCATTACATACTTCCAATATGTACTTGACAAAACAAACAAACAAACAAACAAATAAATAATGCATTAGGGAGGTGGAGTATTATGCTTGTTAAGTTAATTCATTTTTCTTCTTTCTTTTTGGAATCAGATTTTGCTTCAGGGCTTAAGCTTGTTTGGCCTCAGGAAGAATTGCAAACTAAGTGATTCAGTCTTTCATCACTGTTATTCTGAATTGTGATGAACTTAATAAAACTGGCTCAAAGCGCCATCTCCTGGATCCAGAAAAACATAAATTAGGCATTATATTTCCAAAACTTAAATAGCTGTATATAGTCATATGCAATCATTCAATGACCCCCCTCTTCTTCTTTTTTTTGAGTGATTTTGTTTTACGTTCTGCAGATTAATACCATGCCAATTATTATTCCCAAGAAGCAATGTCTCAATGTTGCTGTAAAGAAATGGAAAGATGTTGTCTATTATTAATTTATAGAGAACCATTAATGGAACAGCTGATATTAGCTGACCTTCAAACGTCGAAGGGAGTCAGACTTGGTTAATTGTTGTATGGGAGACAACAGATGGATAGAAACATAGAAACATAGAAGTCTGACGGCAGAAAAAGACCTCATGGTCCATCTAGTCTGCCCTTATACTATTTCCTGTATTTTTATCTTAGGATGGATATATGTTTATCCCAGGCATGTTTAAATTCAGTTACTGTGGATTTACCAACCACGTCTGCTGGAAGTTTGTTCCAAGGATCTACTACTCTTTCAGTGAAATAATATTTTCTCACGTTGCTTTTGATCTTTCCCCCAACTAACTTCAGATTGTGTCCCCTTGTTCTTGTGTTCACTTTCCTATTAAAAACACTTCCCTCCTGAACCTTATTTAACCCTTTAACATATTTAAATGTTTCGATCATGTTCCCCCTTTTCCTTCTGTCCTCCAGACTATACAGATTGAGTTCATTAAGTCTTCCCTGATACATTTTATGCTTAAGACCTTCCACCATTCTTGTAGCCCGTCTTTGGACCCGTTCAATTTTGTCAATATCTTTTTGTAGGTGAGGTCTCCAGAACTGAACACAGTATTCCAAATGTGGTCTCACCAGCACAAGAGGGGATCACAATCTCCCTCTTCCTGCTTGTTATACCTCTAGCTATGCAGCCAAGCATCCTACTTGCTTTTCCTACTGCCCGACCACACTGCTCACCCATTTTGAGACTGTCAAAAATCACTACCCCATCACAGGATGGTTCAAGGAAGAAAATAAAGGCAAAATGTCTGTATTGTTACTAAAAAATAAAATAAAATGTCCATCCAGTCACTATGGACTAGACACTGAGGGGGCTTTACCTGACCATATAAAGGGATAAAGCTACCCCACATTTTAATGTATATATAATGGATCATAAGAAAAATCAAAGGATAATATCTTGGATAAGGGGATAGATGGGGAATTTATCAGATTTGCAGATGACACCAAACTGGCAGGAATAGCCAAAACTCCAGAAGATAGGTGCAAAATACAGAAGGATCTTGACAAAGTTGAACAATGGACTCTATTTAACAAAATGAAATTCAATGGTGAAAAAAGTAAGGTTCTACATTAAGGCAAGAGAAACAAGGCACAGGTACAGTATATGTGGTACATTGCTCAACAGTAGTAACTGTGAGAAAGGTCTAGGAGTCCTAGTGGACAACCATTTAAATATGAGCCTGCAGTGTGCAGCAGCTGCCAAAAAAGCCAACACAGTTCTATGCTGCATTAACAGAGGGATAGAATCAAGATCACATGAAGTGTTAATTCCACTTTATAAGGCCTTGATAAGGCCACACTTGGAATACTGCATTCAGTTTTGGTCGCCACGATGCAAAAAGGATATTGAGATGCTAGAAAAAGTGCAGAGAAGAGCAACAAAGATTATTAAGGAATTGGAGGCTAAAACATATGAAGAACGGTTGCAGGAACTGGGCATGGCTAATTTAATGAAAGGAAGGGCCAGGAGAGACATGAGAGCAGTGTTCCAATATCTCAGGGGTTGCCACAAAGAAGAAAGAGACAAGTATTCTCCAAAGCACCTGAGGGTAGAAGAAGAAGCAATGATTGGAAACTAAACAAAGAGAGAAGTAACTTAGAACTAAGGAGAAATTTTTTGACAGTCAGAACAATTAATTAGTGGACCAGCTTGCCTCCAGAATTTGTGAATGCCCCAATACTAGAAGTTTTTAAGCAGATGTTGGATAACCATCTGTCTGAAGTAATGTATGGTTTCTTGCCTAAACAGGAGGTTGGACTAGAAGATCTCCAAGGTACCTTCCAACTCTATTGTTGTTGTTGTTGTTGTTGATGATGATGATGATGATTATGATTATGATGATGATGATGATGATGATCCTACGCAGCTTCTGCTCTGGCAATCTCACGCTACTCACCACAGCCTACAAAACTTTTGCCAGACCCATCCTTGAATACAGTTCATCTGTCTGGAACCCATACCAAATCTCGGACATCAACACCCTCGAAAATGTCCAAAGATACTTCACCAGAAGAGCCCTTCACTCCTCCACTCGAAACAGAATACCCTACGAAAGCAGACTATCAATCCTAGGTCTAGAAAGCTTAGAACTACGTCACCTAAAACACGATCTAAGTATTGCCACAAGATCATATGCTGCAACATTCTACCTGTCAATGACTACTTCAGCTTCAATCACAACAACACAAGAGCACGCAACAGATTCAAACTTAATATTAACCGCTCCAAACTTGACTGTAAAAAATATGACTTCAGCAACCGAGTTGTCGAAGCGTGGAACTCATTACCTGACTCAGTAGTGTCAACCCCTAACCCCCAACATTTTCCCCTTAGACTATCCACAATTGACCTCTCCAGGTTCCTTAGAGGTCAGTAAGGGGCGTACATAAGTGCACCAGTGTGCCTTCCATCCCCTGTCCAATTGTCTCTCCTTATCTCATTTATCTTTTCTTCCTTTCTAATATGTTCATCTATACTTTATATCTTTTCTTCTATTCTTTTCTTTACTTATATTATTACATATCTTTCTCTTCAATGAGTATTATGTATTGGAATAAATAAATAAATAAATAAATAAATAAATAAATAAGGGGATTATTATTATTATTATTATTATTATTATTATTATATTAATCAAGTTATAAAAAATGCATTTTTATCTATTGGAAAAGAAATTGTAGGGAAATATGGGGTCGTGACATAGTCAGATACACACTAGTCAAAGGCTGCCATAAAGAAGAAGGGGTCAAGCTATTTTGCAAAGAACCTGGAGTCAGGACTAAAACAATGGATGGAAACTAATCAAGGAGAGAAGCAACCTAGAACTGGTAGAAACCCAACCACTGCTGGAATATCGACTTAGAACTATGCCCACCCAAGTAGATTATAGCTGCTTTCTTCTGCATCTCTGCATTGTACTTTCTTATTTTCATCTCCTGGGCAAACAGGATGTGTAGCTGTGCTATCAGCTGTAGACCTTGATGTTGCAGGATATAATAGATTGTACGTTCTTGGTAGCCTCTTCTTATACAGAGGGGCACATTGTACATGTATGCCTCTATACTAGACAAGGAAACAGGAAATGAAAGTATTATCTCTCTGCACCAAAGGGTGACACCAGTGCAGATTGCTCTACAGCCTGGCATCATGACCCCCTTTGTATTATCTCAGTTTTTTGAATTCTGATTTGTTGTATTTCAAGACCACTTCCAGCCTCTAAGATATTATCTCATTTCACCAGGAGTATAAAGGAGAGTTCAGAGTAGAGGGAGCACTTCAGAATTCCAATTCTGTCCAGCCCAGTAGCATTCATATTATCCAAATTGGTTTTGAGAATAGAATTTTAAATAAAACTTAAATATATCAAATGAAGGTAACAACACTTTTATTTGGTAATCAGATAGTGGAAGATAAATAGATAGAGGATGGATAGGTAGATAGATGACAGATAGATAGATAGATAGATAGATAGATAGATAGATAGATAGATAGATAGATAGATAGATAGATAGACAGACAGACAGACAGACAGACAGACAGACAGACAGACAGACAGACAGACAGACAGACAGACAGACAGATAGATAGATATTGATCATATAGAGATAGATAGATAGATAGATAGGTAGGTAGGTAGGTAGGTAGGTAGGCAGGCAGGCAGGCAGGCAGGCAGGCAGGCAGGCAGGCAGGTAGGTAGATAGATAGATAGAGAGAGAGACAGACAGACAGAAAAACAGAAAGACAGAAAGACAGAAAGACAGAAAGACAGAAAGACAGAAAGACAGAAAGACAGAAAGACAGACAGACAGACAGACAGACAGACAGACAGACAGACTGACAGACTGACAGACTGACAGACTGACTGACAGATATTGATTTAGATAGACAGATGAGAGAGAGAGAGAGAGGCAGTAGAGAGAGAGAGGCTGTAGAGAGAGAGAGAGAGAGAGAGAGGCGGTAGGGAAAGCAAGTAGAATGCTTGGCTGCATAGCTAGAGGTATAACAAGCAGGAAGAGGGAGATTGCGATCTCACTGTATAGAGCGCTGGTGTTCAGTTCTGGAGTACTGTGTTCAGTTCTGGAGACCTCACCTACAAAAAGATATTGACAAGATTGAACGGTTCCAAAGACGGGCTACAAGAATGGTGGAAGGTCTTAAGCATAAAACGTATCAGGAAAGACTTCCTGAACTCAATCTGGAGGACAGAAGGAAAAGGGGGGACATGATCGAAACATTTAAATATGTTAAAGGGTTAAATAAGGTTAAGGAGGGAAGTGTTTTTAATAGGAAAGTGAACACAAGAACAAGGGGACACAATCTGAAGTTAGTTGGGGGAAAGATCAAAAGCAACATGAGAAAATATTATTTTACTGAAAGAGTAGTAGATCCTTGGAACAAACTTCCAGCAGACGTGGTTGGTAAATCCACAGTAACTGAATTTAAACATGCCTGGGATAAACATCTATCCATCCTAAGATAAAATACAGGAAATAGTATAAGGGCAGACTAGATGGACCATGAGGTCTTTTTCTGCCGTCAGTCTTCTATGTTTCTATGTTTCCAAAACTATTTTAGAGAGAGAGAGAAAGATGAGAAAGAAAGGAGGGGAGAGGGAGAGAGATGGATCTCTAAAACTAGCATCTGCTTTACATTGCTGCAGTAACTATTCCCATTCTTGTATTTATTAGATGCCATCAAGGGAAGTCATACAGCACAAACAGTAAAGTGAGAAATTATTTAACAGCGACACATGGAAAGTATTAAGAGGAAAACTCAGCAAAGCATCTGAGCTCCCCTGATCCCCAATTATTTGCTTTTTTACAGTAGTTTTTCTGTGCTTGATCTCTCAAAGGACCCAATCAAATTCTTCCGTGTACATTTTGATAAAACAAGATGAATCACAACTTTTTACCCATTTCCTAATGCGAGGGAAACTATCATAATTTAACTTGAACAAATGTGCTATTCTATACCGTGAAAAAAAAATGTGCAGAGATACAGAGGTGGAAGGACTTAAAATGTGAGTACCTTACAGGCTTATTTTTACTAAAAGGCATTGATTAAATGAAGTTGTCTCAATAATTAAATAGCTCGTAATGCCTCTCTACATTAGACAAATATACAACTGTTGCCACAGTCATCAGGGGTTCATAAAGCTTAGCATCCCCTACACCAGTGTTTCTCAAATGGTAATGTCTATAGCAGTGAGACCCCATTTGGAAGACTGTGTTCAGTTCTGGAGACCTCACCTAAAAATGATATTGACAAAATTGAACAGGTCCAAAGATGGGCTACAAGAATGGTGCAAGGTCTTAAGCATAAAACTTATCAGGAAAGACTTAATGAACTCAATCTGTATAGTCTGGAGGACAGAAGGGAAAAGGGAGGACATGATCAAAACATATGTTAAAGGGTTAAATAAGATTTAGGAGAGAAGTGTACCCCAGGGAAGGGTGTTAGCAAAAACTTCAGAGAAGGATTTAGGGGTAGTGATTTCTGACAGTCTCAAAATGGGTGAACAGTATGGTCGGGCGGTAAGAAAAGCAAGTAGGATGCTTGGCTGCATAGCTAGAGGTATAACAAGCAGGAAGAGGGAGATTGTGATCCCGCTGTATAGAGCGCTGGTGAGACCACATTGGGAATACTGTGTTCAGTTCTGGAGACTTCACCTACAAAAAGAGATTGACAAAATTGAACGGGTCCAAAGACAGGCTACAAGAATGGTGGAAGGTCTTAAGCATAAAAAGTATCAGGAAAGACTTAATGAACTCAATCTGTAGAGTCTGGAGGACAGAAGGAAAAGGGGGGACATGATCGAAACATTTAAATATGTGAAAGGGTTAAGTAAGGTCCAGGAGGGAAGTGTTTTTAATAGGAAAGTGAACACAAGAACAAGGGGACACAATCTGAAGTTAGTTGAGGGAAAGATCAAAAGCAACATGAGAAAATATTGTTTTACTGAAAGAGTAGTAGATCCTTAGAACAAACTTCCAGCAGACGTGGTTGGTAAATCCACAGTAACTGAATTTAAACATGCCTGGGATAAACATATATCCATCCTAAGATAAAATACAGGAAATAGTATAAGGGCAGACTAGATGGATCATGAGGTCTTTTTCTGCCGTCAGTCTTCTATGTTTCTATGTTTCTGTGATGGTGAACCTTTTTTTCCTCAGGTGCCGAAAGAGTGTTTGTGTGCACTATAGTGCAAGTGCAAGAGCCTACACCCATAATTCAATGCCTGGGGAGGGCAAAAACAGCTTTCCCCATACACTGGAAGCCCTCTGAAGGCCAGAAATGGCCTGTTTCGCAACTTCTTGTGGGCTCAGTAGGCTCGTGTTTCACCCTCCCCAGGCTCCAAAGACTTCCCTGGAGTTAGGAGAGGGCAAAAACACCAATCCCACTGGAGACTCTCTGGAAGCCAAAAACGCCCTCCCAGAGCCTCTATGCAAGTCAAAAATCAGCTGGCTGGCACATACATTCATATTGGAGCCAGTAATGGGCAGCCAAAAATTTTACTGTCACGCTGAGGGTGTGGCTTATTTTGTGGGTGTGACTTAATGGTCATGTGACTGGGTAGGAGTGGCTTGCCGGCCATGTGACCAGGTAGGAATGGCTTGAATGATCATCATCGTTCAAGTGAACTGTTAAGTCCTCGACTTACAACTTTATCAGTGTCGCTCGCTGGTGTGACAATTTACTTCGCGTTTCCCATGCTCTCCTTACTGGGTCAGTCACCCCACCTCAGGCTGGGA
This sequence comes from Erythrolamprus reginae, assembly GCF_031021105.1. NCBI lineage: Eukaryota > Metazoa > Chordata > Lepidosauria > Squamata > Dipsadidae > Erythrolamprus > Erythrolamprus reginae. The sequence continues at coordinate 13,800,555 of NC_091953.1, read as the reverse complement.
AGCTAGGTGAATGGCTGGTGCTAGAAGCATAAATGCTTCCAGCGCCGCTTTCACCCATGCCTTCTGCTTGCACCTCACGTGGGAGATGGCCACATGAGGCTGGAGGGGAGCTGGGCAGAAGAGAGAGAAGCTTGTCTGAGGCCAGGAAGAAGGAAAGAGGAAAAAAGCAAGGAGTGCAGACGCAGCAGCAGCAGGGGAAAAAAGGAGAGCCGAGACGAGATGTGTAATCCAGGAAGTGACAGCCGCCGATCAGCTAGAGCTGCGCACGCATCTTCATTTCAGCTGGTGGAACTGTGTTCCACCCCGTCCTGCCTGCTGCCCACCCCTGGTTGGAGCTGAGCTAGGGCAACGGCTTGTGTGCTAGGGGATATGGCTCCGCATGCCATCTGTGGCACCTGTGCCATAGGTTTGCTATCACTGGTCTATAGCCTTGATGGTGAATCTATGGCACGCGTGCCACAGGTGGCATGTGGAGCCATATCAGACAGCATGAGAGACATTGCCCTATGTCAGCTCCAGCGTGCACTAGCCAGCTGATTTATGGCCTTGGGGCAGGCCGTTTCACCCTTTGTAGCCTTCAGAGGAGCTTCGTAAAGCCCCAGACTGCAAAAAAACATCCAACAGGCATACCGGAAGTTCCGGAAACAAGACCTCTGTTTTCCCCTATTGTTCACACTCCAGGGCTTCAGGAAATTTCCCTGAAGGCTCCAGAGTGCAAAAAACAGCACAATGGGCAAACCGGAAGTCCGTTATTTGGAATGGGGGCTTGTGCACCTGCGCAGAGACAGGGGGATTGTGCGCATATCCAGGGGCAGTGCAGGATATAGGCGTGCATGGGGAGAGGGAATGGATGTGGGAACGTGGACAAGTGCCAACACACACACACACAAACTTTTGGCACATGAACCAAAAAGGTTTCACCATCCCTGGTCTATAGCAATGATATACTAAGAAACATTTTAGGTGGGATACAAGGTCTTTCCACATGAAACAGCATGAAAGATGGGACAAGAAGACACATCTTTTTGTCACTTTTAACTGGTCTTTTTACTCATATGACACAATTATTTTGGGCTTAGGAGAAGTCATCTGTCCAAAGAATCTCTTTGTTATTTCACCTAATTCCCCAAAGGGATTATCTTTGGAATATCTTTCGAGGAGGAGGAGGAGGAGGAGAACAAGGAGAACAAGGAGAACAACAAGAACAAGAACAAGAACAACAAGAACAAGAAGAACAAGAACAAGAAGAGGAAGAACAGGAACAACAAGAACAACAAGAACAACAAGAACAACAAGAACAACAAGAACAACAAGAACAACAAGAACAACAAGAACAACAAGAACAACAAGAACAACAAGAACAACAAGAACAACAAGAACAACAAGAACAACAAGAACAACAAGAACAACAAGAACAACAAGAACAACAAGAACAACAAGAACAACAAGAACAACAAGAACAACAAGAACAACAAGAACAAGAACAGGAACAAGAAGAACAGGAACAGGAAGAGGAAGAGGAAGAAGAAGAAGAAAGAAGAAGAAGGAAGAAGAAGAAGAAGAAGAAGAAGAAGAAGAAGAAGAAGAAGAAGAAGAAGAAGAAGAAACAACAATACTCGTACACTATAACCAGACCATTTTCAGGAAAAAAGGCGGCTTTCCCCCATTAAGTCCAGGGATATGGTTAGAAGAAGAATAGAAGATTGTACTTCACTGCTAGCTTGCTCCTCGGCTAGCTGATTATGAAGGAAACAGGCATACAACAAATACAAGAACAATCATTCCCATAGGTTATGTCAGAAAATCCATATTTGTCACAACTGTTAAAGTTAAGATGGTAGGGAGCATTTTATCCTAGGGTGGATCACAGAGAACCTTTTAAAGAAGAGAATGGACAGCCTCTTGCCTCAAATTTGACATCGTCTCCTGGGGTTGGACGTGGGTGTCAAACCAGGGATGGGTTCCACTTGCCTTCCCTATGTATATGTAGTTGAGTATATGTGCAACTGTCTCAATTGTGTCAATATCTCAACATAGGCAGAAGACTTTTTGTAAAGAATTATGAAACCTCCCTATATCATCGCAAGCAGAATGACTAAGTGTGACCGTGTAAGTGTATGATAAAAATACTGATAGGTGTAGGTGTAAAAAAGGTGAATAGATGAGCTTATTGCAACAGGTTTAAAGTGGAAGGTGCTAAACTTATTTCTTTGCACATTCAGATCTACAATTTCTACCTTATCTCACTACAGGCTATCTAATGATTTCATGTGTCACTAAGTTAATAAACCATACTTCCATTTATAGTAATAGTGATGAACACGAAGCACAAATCAGAATAATTATTATTGCTACAAAATTAAAAATAGAAACATAGAAACATAGAAGACTGACGGCAGAAAAAGACCTCATGATACATCTAGTCTGCCCTTATGCTATTTCCTGTATTTTTCTCTTAGGATGGATATATGTTTATCCCAGGCATGTTTAAATTCAGTTACTGTTCAATTTTATCAATATCTTTTTGTAGGTCAGGTCTCCAGAACTGAACACAGTATTCCAAATGTGGTCTCACCACATTTCATTTTCATTTTCAGGGTCTGGCAGTCAGGGATGATCTCCCCTTGGTTGCCTTGCAATCCAAGCAGTGATGGGCTCCTACGGGTACGGTCAAGTACGCAGAACTGGTAGAAAAATTTTGGTCAGATGCGCAGAACCAGTAGAAAAATGTTGATTTTTTTTTCTTTTTCTCCCTTCTGGGCTCTGGATATCTTTTTCCTATCACAGTAAATGAGGTTGAATGTGTATAATTTTAGAAGAGCTCTCTGTGTGTGTGTGTGTGTGTGTGTACATACACATACAATTTATATAGTAGATAATGTATATTTTTGTGTGCCTGTTTGTAATATGTATGTACACATATGGCATATATACATAGAATTAAATAGTATATTTTTGATGTAATGTGTATGTACATATACATGGCATATATACTATTTAATTCTATATATATATTCCATGTATATGTACATACATATTACAGATAGGTACAGAAAAATATACATTATCATGTGACTGGGAGGTGGCTTAAAGGTCATGTGACTTGCTTAAAGGTGGCCAACTTGATGTCACTCAAGATTTGGGTTAGGGTTAGGGTGCCTGGCCTCTACTTGGCACAAAAAGATACAATTTCCCTATTTACTATTACTGAACATCAAAAATATACTATTTAATAGTAAATAGATAGGGAAATTGTATCTCTTTGAGGCGAGGAGAGGCCAGGCACCCCAACCCTAACCTTTGACATGAGCGATGTCAAGTTGCCCACCTATAAACCAGTCACATGACCATTAAGCCACCCTCCCAGTCACGTGATCATAAAGCCACTCCCACCTGGTCACATGGCCAGCAAGCCACGCCCACAAAATAAGCCATGCCCGCAGTGTGATAGTAAAGATTTTTGCAATCCTTCACTGAGTCCAAGGGAGTCTTCTCCAGCACTAAACATCCACTAAGAAATTGTTCATAGGCAACTGATCTCTACCCAGTTCAGATATTTTATTCTTTTGCGGTTGTGCAGAGTCTCAGAATACAAAGCAGGCCTTTCTCCTAATCATTGGTTGCAAAACCAAAGACTCTGAACCGCTGTTTTCCAATGATAATCCTGGGTTTAATGACAGCCCACCCACTCAATTGTCAACCAGTCGAGTAAAAAAAAGAAGAAACAGCCAAGAACACGGGATAAAATTAATATTTAATGTGTAGTTGTACAGACTGGTATTCTTCAGACTAATAACTTCCCCTGTGAGTCGCACGTGCAGAATATGGAAGATTTTTACCTCTATTTTGTTTTGTTTTTTGTCAAATGCTTGTTGAAACTATTATAGGCATCAAGGAGATTTTCCACACTCTGTGCTGGTTTACAATATGAAAAGCGGCAAGGTAGGCAAGTCAGGATTGTTGTTCCACAAAGGGAATGTCAAACTACACCTGCCATATTTCTTATTGTGAGAGGCAGGTTCACCCCACAATACAAATCTCCTGCAGCTTTTGGGGCAGCTGCCAGTACTTACGAATATGTTAATCTTTCTTTCTTTCTTTCTTTCTTTCTTTCTTTCTCTCTCTCTCTCTATCTCTTTCTTTCTTTTTCTTTTTTCTTCCTTCCTTCCTCCCAGCTTCCATCCCTCCCTCCCTCCCCCTTCCTTCCTCCCTTCTTCCCTCCCTCCCTCCATCCCTCCCTTCTTCCTTCCTTCCTGCCCTCCTTCCTCCCTCTCACATTCAATCCCTCCCTCCTTTCCTTCCTTCTTCCCTGCCTCCCTCCCTCCATCCCTCCCTTCTTCCTTCCTTCCTTCCTACCCTCCTTCCTCCCTCCCACATTCAATCCCTCCCTCCCTCTTCCCCTCCTTCCTTCTTCCCTCCCTCATTCCTTCCTCCCTCCCTCCCCTCTTCCCTCCTCCCTCCCTCCTTCTTCCTTCCTTCCTTCCTTCTTCCCTCCCTCTCTCCATCCCTCCCTTCTTCCATCCTTCCTTTTTTCCTCATTCCCTTCCTCCTTCCCTCCATCTCTCCATCCCTCCTTCCTTCTTCCTTCCTTCCTGCCCTCCTTCCTCCCTTTAACATTCAATCCCTCCCTCCTTTCCTTCCTTCTTCCCTCCCTCCCTCCCTCCATCTCTCCATCCCTCCCTTCTTCCTTCCTTCCTTCCTTCCTGCCCTCCTTCCTCCCTCCCACATTCAATCCCTCCCTCTTCCCTTCCTTCCTTCTTCCCTCCCTCCTTCCTTCCTTCCTCCCTCCCCTCTTACCAGCTTCCTCCCTCCCTCCCTTCCTTCATCCTTCCTTCCTTCCTTCCTTGTTCCCTCCCTCTCTCCATCCCTTCCTTCTTCCATCCTTCCTTTTTTCCTTCCTCCCTTCCTCCCTCCCTCCCTTCCTCCTTCTTCCTTCCTTCCTTCCTTCCTTCCTTCCTCCTTCCCTCCCTCCCTCCCTCCCTCCTTCCTTCCTTCCTTCCTTCCTTCCTTCCTTCTTTCTTCATGCAATATATGTATTCCCTTTTTCCAACGGTGAAATCTATTTACTTTTCCTTTCGATTCGGAAGTGCATGCTTTGTGCTTTTCTTGCATTCAGAGAGGGTAAATGAAAAAGAAAATGGTGACATCTAGGCAGGTGGGCGGAGCCTCAATCTGCCATGGTTACCAGTTATCCAAACCACCAGCAGCAGCCTCTACCAGTAGCAGGCCAAAGCAGTAACATTTCATCCTTGCCTTTCTTCCTAAGTGACTCGTGCAGACAAAAACATATGAAGAATAGCTGCAGGAATTATTATTTTATTTATTTATTTTATTTCTTCGATTTCTAGGCCACCCTTCTCCTGAGACTCAGGGCGGCTTACAACATATTAATACATAAGAATGGAAGAAATCAAAATTTAATAAAACAACACTATAAAAAAACCTTAACTTAAAACATCTCACAGACAGCCCACCTCATACAACTCTGTCATATCTCCAACAGTCATACAATAATGGGGGCTAGCACAAGGCAACCACGTTCAGCAGTCCCACGCATAGATGTGTTTTTAAGCTTTTCCAGAAGGCTGGGAGAGTGGGAATAGTACGGATCTCTGGGAGGAATTTATTCCAGAGGGCAGGGGCAACCACAGAGAAGGCCCTTCCCCTAGGGCCCGCCAGCTGGCATTGTCTGACTGATGGGGCCTGGAGAAGGCCGACCCTGTGGACCCTTACCAGTCAATGGGACATATAAGGCAAGAGATAGTCCCGTAGGTAATCAGGTCCTCAGCCATGTAGGGCTTTAAAGGTCAATATCAACATTTTGAATTGCGTTCGGAGACTAGTTGGCAACCAATGCAGCTCACTGAATGATAGAAACGTAGAAGATTGACAGCAGAAAAAGACCTCATGGTCCATCTAGTCTGCCTTTATACTATTTCCTGTATTTTATCTTAGGATGGATATATGTTTATACCAGGCATGTTTAAATTCAGTTACTGTGGATTTACCAAACACTGTCTGCTGGAAGTTTGTTCCAAGGATCTACTACTCTTTCAGTAAAATAATATTTTCTCATGTTGCTTTTGATCTTTCCCCCAACTAACCTCAGATTGTGTCCCCTTGTTCTTGTGTTCACTTTCCTATTAAAAACACTTCCCTCCTGAACCTTATTTAACCCTTTAACATATTTAAATGTTTCTATCATGTCCCCCCTTTTCCTTCTGTCCTCCAGTCTTTACAGATTGAGTTCATTAAGTCTTTCCTGATACGTTTTATGCTTAAGACCTTCCACCATTCTTGTAACCCCTCTTTGGACTTGTTCAATTTTGTCAATAAATTTTTGTAGGTGAGGTCTCCAGAACTGAACACCATATTCCAAATGTGGTCTCACCAGTGCTCTATATAGCGGGATCACAACCTCCCTCTTCCTGCTTGTTATACCTCTAGCTATGCAGCCAAGCATTCTACCCATGATGACAAAACATGGGCATATCTGGGCAGGCCAATGACAGCTCACACAGCTGCTTGGGTATGGCCAGCCCGCCCCAGCTCCACAAATGGGAAAAATGGGAAATATCAGGCAATGGCAAAATGACACGTGAGTTTGACATTCATGAACTAGACAAAGGGGGGAAACTTTGCAAACTAAAGATTTAGAAATGCATCTCCATTTTAGAGAGCAAAACAAAAGATAAGCAGAATTTAAAATGTGATGGATTTTTATACATTTTTCTTTTCTTTGTATTAGCAATGTATAGTTCATCAGATTATGTGGGGAAAGATAAGTAGTATTTTTAAATTAAAGTTTGGGAATGGTTGAGAATTATCTGCAGAATCTTATTCTGATTTTCCAAGAAGAGCTAAAAATGTCAACTCTTAAAGCAGTTTAGAAACAAATGCTGCAGGGTTATTCAACTAAGAAAAAAATAGAACATACAAAAGTTCTGCTAAAATTGCTGTACATGGAATAAACTACCTCTTTGAAAAATAGATTAAAAATGGAAAATAGAGGGTTTTTTCCCCCTTTTACAAGTTACATATTCGGGAAGGAAAACCTGCAGAGCTAAACATAAGCATTGTGTAAAGTAGATATCTGATTTCATTGAGGTAGCAGATGTTACATTACTTACAGATAACACATGGCTGTGAAAACAGCAGGACCGAAAGTCATCCTGTGAAATATCAGCATTAAGAAATATTTTAAACTCTAGATTTTACTTATTCATCAATTTAATTATGCAAAAGAGAAGTTCTTTGATGAGCTTTGATTTTCAAAAGCTCGTCCCAACCCAACTATAATTCATTGTAAGAATAAACTACACTCTCCTCCCTCTAGTATTTTTTTTAGCAATAAGGCAAGCATAACATTAAACAATTGTATCTAATTAAAAGTTATATGCACAATTTACATAGAGATGTACATCTGTGCTTCAACTCCTCTTTAGCCTTCGTCTTCCCTAAATAAAAAGTGTTTATCCCATAAGACATCTTGGAAAAGTGAGGAGAATAGAAAAGTGTAGCTTGAGGCTGATTGTGACAGCAGATAATATTCTTGAAGACGTTCAACTTCTTCAGTATCAGAGAGATGGTAGCCTGGGGTACCAAAGGAATTTCTTGATGGTCTGCCTGGATCTCTGCCTAGCATCTTTGAGAAATCCTGTAGAATGTTGCAAATGAGAAGATGCTACAACAAATAAACGATCAGCTAGAATGCCCTTTGCAAACATTGCAACTATTATCAGAAATAAGCATGCATTGATGAATGGGAAAAGATAATTTAAAAGTCGTCCTCAAATCTTGTCCATAGATAGTGTTGTGGTTAGCTCTGGGCCTGCTCCTGCCCCAAGGACTGTGGATGTGGGGGAGACATCCACATGCTGCAGGCCTGTTTTGCCCCCGGTGGAATCTGCTGATGAAGGCTCCTCTGACCAAGAAGACATGAGTAACAGGGAGGAGGAGAGTGGGGCAGACAGCTCAGAAGGAGATCAATTACCTAGCTCCTCCTTGGATTCAGAACAAGAGTTAATGATACAGCCATGCATGCAGAGAGCGATGCATAGGCAACAACAACTGAGAGATTATTACCAAAGAAAATGAGGCCACCTGTGGTTGGGTGGGGCTGTGGTGAGTAGTGAGGCTGCTATAAATAGCAGCCTGTGGGTTTGGCCATTGTGGAGGATTATCTGATCGTTGTGTTTCATGACTGCTTTACTGACTTTGACCTTTTGTGTGCTGATTTTCCCCTGCTTTGAAACTAAACCAGAGCAAAGTGTGTTTCACTATGTGAAAGAAGGACTGTGAATTGCCTCACAGCAGCAAGATAAGTATCACAGAACTGATAAAGGACTTGTACAAATTACCAGTTTGTTTGGAGACAAGTGCTCTTTGCTATACCAAAAGAGGGCTTGGTTTAAGTGAATTTTCATTATAAAGAACATTGTTTTGAATTTTCAAACGTGTGTGTGTCTGAAATTTGTACCTGTGAATTTTTGGGAGGATTCTACCAGAGAGCCCGACAGAACAGATAGACTCAAAATTTTGTCAACTCTATGAAGATTCTGCCAGATGTTTGTCATTATCTTCCTTGGGGCAATTTGTGTTTGGAGATGGAATCCTGGGATTTCCTATTCATTTCCAATTCACACTAATGAGCGGGACCTACTTAACTTTTTCAGAGTCAACTAAAGTGAGATGGCTGAAGCCATCTTCTCAAAGTCTTAAAACACCTTGTTGTTAGTGTTGTTGTTATTAGAATAAAAAAAGGAAGTTGAGACTCTAGAAAAAGTGAAGAAAAGAGCAAGAAAGATGATTAGGGGATTAGAGGCTAAAACATATGAAGAACGGTTGCAAGAACTGGGCATGGCTAGTTTAATGAAAAGAAGGACCATGGGAGACATGATAGCAGTGTTCCCATATCTCAGGAGTTGCACAAAGAAGAAAGAGTCAACCTGAGGGTAGAACAAGAAGCAATGGGTAGAAACTAAACATAATAACTTGGAACTAAGGAGAAAATTCCTGACAGTTAGAACAATTAATCAGTGGAACAGCTTTCCTCCAGAAGTTGTGAATTCTCCAACACTGGAAGTTTTTAAGAAGATGTTGGACAACCATTTGTCTGAAGTGATATAGGGTTTCCTGCCTAATCAGGGGGTTGGACTAGAAGACCTCCAACTCTTGCTGTTATTGTTGTTATAACAATACAACACAGCAAACGAGATCACTATGCTAGATTTCATCACCAGTCGGACACTTCTCAAGCACTTAGGACTGTGTGATGTAGCGGTGAATTAGTGCCGATCCCAGAAAAGTGGCCTTTTGCAATTGACAGATGGAGATTTTGTCAATGCCAATGGTTTTCAAATGTTTGCTGAGATCCTCTGGCACTGCGTCCAGCGTGCCGAGGACCACTGGGACCACTTTCACTGGCTTATGCCAGAGTCGTTGCAGCTTGATTTTTAGATCTTCGTATTTCACTAATTTCTCTAGCTGCTTCTCCTCAATTCTGCTGTCTCCTGGGATTGTGATGTCAATGATCCATACTTTCTTTTTCTCCACAATCATGATGTTGTTATTGTTGTTGTTGTTGTTGTTATTATTATTATTATTATTATTATTATTATTATTATTATGTCCTCAGAGAGGAGCAGCACACAAATATAATAGTAATAATAATAACAACAACAACAACAGCAACAGCAACAACAACAACAACAACAACAATAACAACAATAACAATAACAATAACAATAACAATAACAATAACAATTGTTATTATTATTATTATTATTATTATTATTAAATGTTAAGGAAAAAGAGAGAGAGATAAAGAAGGTGGAACTGATGGAATACAATCTCCATTCTCAGCACTCACAGCTAAAACATGTCTTAGAGATAAGGAAACATTACTGAATGGAGGATATACTGTAGTACATTTTATTGAGGCAGAAAAGGTCACAATGAGGCAATTTCCACTGATGGAGTTTCTGCTCCATTTCATTTTCTAAAATACACACAAACAACACACACACCACTCTTTCTCGGGCAAACACTACAGTGTAATCCAATCAACAAAGGGTCAATGATTCTTATAAATTAATATGTAGGTGGCTTCATAGATTGACCAGGGGAAAGTGCAGATGGGATTCAACTTGTTCATGAACCAGCTGTTAAATTATCTCCTCTTCCCACCACCCTCATCCCGGCTATCATAGTTGATCCTGGGTGCTGCGTTGTGATGCAAGAGTCCCCCAAATAGTTTGGCCCTAAGCCATGTAGGGCTTTATAGGTGATAACCAACACCTTGAATTGCGTCCGGAAACCAATTGGAAGCCAGTGCAACTCACGGGGGATTGGTATGATGTGGGTGTACCTAGATCAGTGACGGGGAACCTTTTTTTCCTCGGGTGCCGAAAGAGCATGTATGTGCACTATCGCGCATGCACGAATGCCCACACCCATAATTCAATGCCTGGGGAGGGTGAAAACACTATATTGGAAAATGATAGAAAGAATGATAAAAGAAATAGTAAAACAGGAGATAGAAGTAACCCCGGAATTTTATTTACTGGGTATAACTAATCAGAGCTACAAGAAAGAAATTTTACACCTAGTTATTCATGTTTTGACTGCGGCCAGGATAATATATGCGCAAAATTGGAAAGGGGAAAATATCCCCAAAGAAGAGGAAGTTATTAAGAAAATATTAGATTGCGCTGAAATGGATATGATGACAAGACGGTTAAAAGACCAAGAAGAAACAGAATACTATGAGATATGGAACAAAGTGTATATATGGATAAACAAGAAGAAATATTAAAATAATGAATAAATAAATAAATAAGATAATTATATTAGCAGTGATATGATTTAAGATTTATGTTAGAATTAGCATTGATATGATTTAAGTGTTATGTTAGAATTAGTTTATGTATGAAAATTTATTACATAAGGTAAAACAAATTTCTTCTTTTCATTTAAAGCAATAAGTTGAATTTAAGTATTTTTTGAATGTATTCTTTTTCTGTATTGAAATTTTACTTCTAGAATAAGCGGGGAAGATACAACCCCATTTTTATGTTAAATGTATGTTTGTCAGTTTTGTCCATTTTAAGAAAATTAATAAAAATATATTGAAAAAAAAGAAAAGAAAACACCTTCCCTCTTTTAAAAAAAAATATTTTTATTGATTTTTTACAATATAAAGACTCAAACAACATAAAACAAGTGTTTTGTGTATTGTGCCCACAACCAGACAAACATTCATACCCCACCACCAAATTGGGGGTGTTTCATGTATAACCCATTTTAACCCAAGAGCAAAATATCTATTTACATATTCCTTCACCCCCCGGAGGCCCTCTGGAGACTGGAAATAGCCTGTTTCCCAATTTCCGGTGGGCCCAGAATTTATTTTATGTTATTTATTTATTTTGTCCAATACATAATCCACATTGAAGAGAATAGATATGTAATAATATAAATAAAGAAAAGAATAGAAGAAAAGATATAAAAGTATAGGTGAACATATTTGAAAGGAAGAAAAGATAAATGAGATAAGGAGAGACAATTGGACAGGGGATGAAAGGCACACTGGTGCACTTATGCACGCCCCTTATTGACCTCTAAGGAACCTGGAGAGGTCAATCGTGGATAGTCTAAGGAAAAAATGTTGGGGGTTAGAGGTTGACACTACTGAGTCAGGTAATGAGTTCCACGCTTCGACAACTAGGCTCATGTTTCACCCTCCCCATGCTCCAAAGGTTTCCCTGGAGCTGGAGGAGGGTAAATGCCTTCCCCCATCCCTCCGGAGGCTCTCTGAAAGCCAAAAATGCCTTCTCAGAGCCTCTGTGCAAGCCAAAAATCAGCTGGCCGGCACACACATGTACGTTGGAGCTGAGCTAAGGCAACAATATAAGTGCACTGATGTGCCTATTGTCCCCTGACCAATTGTCTTTCCTTATCTCATATATCATATATATTCTCTCCTTATCTATATATATATATATATATCATATATATTCTCTCCTTATCTCTTATATCATATATATTCTCTCCCTCCCATCTACTTCTCTTCTTTTTACTTTCTATCATTATATACATTACTTAATGTCTATTCTCTTCCTTATGTATTGTATATTGAACAAAGAATAAATAAATAATAATAATAATAATAATAATAATAATAATAATAATAATAACAACTCGCATGCCAGCAGATATGGCTCCACGTACCACATGTGGCACCCGTCCCATAGGTTCACCATCACTGACCTAAATGCACCCACAACCGCTCGTGTGGCTGCATTCCCAACGTTGAATTCTTATACCCCTTGACTGTCTGTTTTCATTTTTCTTTTGAGTTCCAATGAGCTTTTTCTTTCAGTTCTTTTCTTTTCTTTCAGCTTTTTCTTTCTTTCAACCGGCTTTGCTTATCAGCAACAAACCTCTCTTTTCAAAGCTACAAGCGTGCTAAATTAGTTGCTTTCTTTTGTCAATCACAATTCAATCTTTTCTCTCTCTCTCGCTTACAAGGTAAATGGCTTATAAATACATTTGATTTACAACCTTTATCAATCCCTCCAATTAATTTCCATCCCACTAATTTCCAGTGCTGGCTTTCTCCCAATTTCTAGTAACAAAGTTGTGAAGAGATGATTGTTTTATTTGGAGGTTGTTATTCTTCCTTAATGCTTCTTTTCTTCTTTCCGGCTTTTACATGATGGATATGCCTGTCAAAAGTACCTGGGCCTGATCCCAGCCATGCAGCTTTCTAACATCAATTACATTTGAAAGCTGTTTCAAATCACCTTTTGTGAAAGTGCACCATATGCCAATTCACATTCATTACAAGGCAACATGGAAACAAAATGGAGACCATAATTAGAAAGGAAACTGAACTTCCTGAACTACCTTATTCAGAAGGCAGCTTTCCATATGTTGTGGTTAGCTCTGGCCCAGCTCCTGCCCCAAGGACTGTGGATGTGGAGGAGACATCCACATGCTGCAGGCCTGTTTTGCCCCCGGTGGAATCTGCTGATGAAGGCTCCTCTGACCAAGAAGACATGAGTGACAGGGAGGAGGAGAGTGGGGCAGACAGCTCAGAAGGAGATCAATTATCTAGCTCCTCCTTGGATTCAGAACAAGAGTTAATGATACAGCCACGCATGCGGAGAGCGATGCATAGGCAACAACAACTGAGAGATGATTATCAAAGAAAATGAGGCCACCTGTGGTTGGGTGGGGCTGTGGTAATTAGTGAGGCTGCTATAAAGAGCAGCCTGTGGGTTTGGCCATTGTGGAGGATTATCTGATCGTTGTGTTTCATGACTGCGTTACTAACTTTGACTTTTTGTGTGCTGATTTTTCCCTGCTTTGAAACTAAACCAGAGCAAAGTGTGTTTCACTTTGTGAAAGAAGGACTTTGAATTACCTCACAGCTGCAAGCTAAGTATCACAGGACTGATAAGGGACTTGTACAAATTTTTCATTATAAAGAACATTGTCTTGAATTTTCAAACGTGTGTGTGTCTGAAATTTGTACCTGTGAATTTTTGGGAGGATTCTACCAGAGAGCCCGACAGAACACCATAAAACTACAGATGAATGTTGCATGCTACCGAAAATTAGCTATCCATAATCAATAACATAAATAAAGCAACAAAATGCTCAACATAATGTGATCATTCATTAGACTTAATTCAAAAATCTGAAGCCAATGTGGCTATTTGTTTTCATGCAAAACAATTTGCATGGATGTATGGCACCATAAAATTAGAGGATTGCACATCAAGAAAAGATTACAGAATCCATATAGCGCAACTAAGAAGGTACGAGGGTCACCCAGAAAGTAATGCACCACATTTTTTTTCTCAGCCTACAGTAATGGTACGGATGCGAAACTTTAGATATACATTATGTGAATTGTCAGGAATGCGTGTGTAAATTTTGTATTTCTTCAGAGAGATAGCATAGCTGCAGCAGTGTTTTGAAATGGCTTCTGTAGGTGATTTACGTTACAAGCAGTGGTGGGCAGCAGGCAGGACAGGGTGGAACACAGTTCCACCGGCAGAAATGAAGATGCTTGCGCACCTCCAGCTGATCAGCAGCTGTCACTTCCTGGATTACTGGTCTCAGCTCGGCTCTCCTTTTTCCCCCTGCTGCTGTGTCTGTGCTCCTTGCTTTTTTCCTCTTTCCTCCTTCCTGGTGTCGGACGAGCTTCCCTCTCTCCTGCCTGGCTCCCCTCCAGCCTCATGCTGCCACCTCCCACCTGAGGTGCAAGCAGAAGGCGTGGGTGAAAGTAGCGCTGGCAGCATTTATGCTTCTGGTAGCACCTGTTCACCTAGCTACCCAACCTGAGGTGTGGGGACGACCCAGTAAGGAGAGAGCGGGAAACATGAAGCAAATTGTCACCCCAGGGAGCGACACGGGTAAGGTTGTGAATCGAGGACTTAATAGTTCACTAGATGATCGTTCAAGCCATTCCACCTAGTCACCTGGTCAGAAAGCCACTCCTACCCAGTCATATGGCCATTAAGCCACACCCATGAAATAAGCCACACCCATAGTGTGGCACTAAAAATTTTGGCTGCCCATTACTGGATACAAGCAGCGTGCAGTCATTGAATTTCTCACTGCGGAGAAAGAAACTGTTGGGAACATTCGCAAACATTTGTATACAGTTTATGGAGAATCTGCAGTCGACAGAAGTACGGTTAGTCACTGGACACAGAGGGTGAGCCCATTAGAACAAAGAGTGTACCGACAGGACATACATGCCTTTTATCTTGTTGAAGAAAGGCCATAGAACAGGACAGATTATGTAAAAAAATAGGGAGTGTAGAAGAAACATCATTCCTTCTTGTGTATAAGTTTCATTGTGTTCAATAAATAATTGGTGAAGAAAAAAAATGTGGTGTATTACTTTCTGGGCGACCCTCGTATACAAAATCCTAAATGAGCTGATCTGCAGTATGTACCAGTATGTACCAGTATGTACAGAAAACAGAAAACAGAATATGACAGAGTACTGTATGTGCTTTGTATGTGGAGTCAAATTGGCTGCTTTGACCCAATACTCTTATACCAAGAGTAATTAGTCAAGTACAGTAGTACCTCTAGATACGAGCTGCTCCACATGTGAGTATTCCAAGTTATGAGCCACAAGGGGAGAGAAATTTCTGTTCCAGACCCGAGCTCAAATTCGGGATACGATCCGAGCATCCACTAGGTGGCGCAAGAATCCTTGCTTCTCGTTATCTCGGAGGGGAAAAACAAAGTCTAAAGCCATTTGTTCCAGATACGAGTTGTTCGACATACAAGCTCCCTTCTGGAATGAATTAAACTCGTATCTAGAGGTACTATGGTTGTTGGACACTGTGAAGAGCTGCATATCTTTGGTATAACAAAGTAGTTGGCCCAAGTAGTGGGATGGAGGTGTGAACTTTGAGCCGGTGATGAGATTTACATATTACACACAGGCACACAAAAATATACATTGTCTACTATATAAACGGTATGTGTAGGTACACATGCACACAGCTCTTCTAAAATTATACACATTCAACCTCATTTACTGCAAAGGAAAAACATACCCAGAGCCCAGAAGGGGAAAAAAGAAAAAAAAATCAATTTTTTTCTACCACTTCTGAGTACCTGACCATACCTGCAGGAGCCCATCACTGTTTATAGCCCTCTCTAAGCAGTTTACAGAATCAGCATATTATCCCCAACAATCTGGATCTTCATTTTACTCATCTCAGAAGGCTGGAAGGCTGGATGGAAGGTGGTGAGATTTGAACTGCTGAACTTCATCAAGCAGTTATTGTTGTTGTTGTTGTTGTTGTTGTTGTTGTTGTTGTTATTATTATTATTATTATTATTATTTATTAGATTTGTATGCCGCCCCTCTCCGAAGACTCGGGGTGGCTCACAACAGTAATACAAAAACAATATAACAGTGAGACAAATCTAATATGAAAATAAAACATATCTAAAACCCCGACAATTTAAAACCATACAACACATGCATACCAAACATAAAATATAAAACCCTGGGAGAGGATGTCTCAGTTCCCCAATGCCTGGCGATAAAGGTGGGTCTTGAATAATTTGCAAAAGACAAGGAGGGTGGGGGCCGTTCTAATCTCCGGGGGGAGTTGATTCCAGAGGGCCGGGGCTGCCACAGAGAAGGCTCTTCCCCTGGGGCCCGCCAAACGACATTGTTTGGTCGACGGGACCCGGAGAAGCCCAACTCTGTGGGACCTTATCGGCAGCTGGGATTCGTGCGGTAGAAGGCGGTTCCGGATGTATTCTGGTCCAATGCCATGTAGGGCTTTAAAGGTCATTACCAACACTTTGAATTGTGACCAGAAACCGATCGGCAGCCAGTGCAGGCCGCGGAGTGTTGCAGAAACTGAACAGCTGAAGTAGCCTGTAGTGCTGCACTCTAACCACTGCGCTAACGCGGCTCTTATACATGACCCTGTGCTGGCTATATTAGTGGTGCCATAGACACCACCATCTTGTTTTTCATACAGAAGCTGGGTTTTTAGCACTGTACATGTGTGAAGCATACACACGCCCATGTGGCATCCCCATGCAGCATGGGAGGAAGTGAACCCACCCCTGCTTCATGGATTTTTCTTGAACATGCTGCAGCCTTTGGCTTTCTCTGGTTTCATGTGGAAGACTCCTGTGGATTTTACTCCACTAGTCATTGTAGTGTGGCTCAGACAATCCATTATCAAGATAATCCTTTATTAATTACCCCGAGAGGAAGAATAGAGCCCACAAATGATGCTTGATGATATTTAGAGAAGCTTATTGCTCAATAACTATGTCCCTATTACTTAGATATTGTGAGATTTGCTGCAGCCAATCAAAGAATATTACAGTAATCAAGGGATTTACTCTCATATCTTTAAAGCTTATGGATTCTTCCTTTAACTCTGGTTCCCTTTTTATGTGAGAACACACAATGCTCTGAATGAGCAGTTGGAAGAAAAAGCCGACACTCACATCCTATTTTGTAGGCCTGATGTGTTCTGACTTTATAAATCATTTTTACTTTGTAGAACTTCCCTTTTCACTAATTCTTCTGGAAATTAATCTAAAATTCCAAATAAACAAAGTTATCCATCCCACCCTCCACCTTATTTTCCTCTCTCTTCAAGCTAAACAATAATAACACGACGACACTAATATTTTCACACTGCCATGGATGTGGATATTTCAGTTTCCTCCAGCTGAAATTCTAACATCAGATCTCTCTAGCAGATAAACCTACATCTCTGCTTCCATAATAAATAATAGTTCAAAATACGTGATAGCTACTATAAGACAAAATGTGGTTAGTTGTCAATATTTAAAAAAAAATCTCTCACACTCTTTTGGCATATTTGTGCTTGTGATATCTTCTTCCATTGGGCATAAGAGTTAGACCTTAATTTTCTGCTCTGTTTATTTCCCACCCACAAAGAAACGGCTTTTATATACATAATCTATTCATTGGGTCAAATATCAGGTCTATAATGCAAAACTTTGCAACCCAACTTGGCAGCTACCTACTATTGTAAATCTCAAGTTAAATCTTTTAATTAGTAGTCTCAAGGTGGAAGCATCTTCAATTTGAGGCTGGAGGTTGGAAAGTTCTTCAACGTCTATGAATACCAAGATTCCCTTTCTGAACGTTGATTTGAGTCCTACAGAGACTTAGATGATAAAACAGAAGCCCTGGAAACTTCCGTTTGTTTGTTTTTTAAACAATATTGGAAATACTGTCTCCAGTATGAATGGAGGTATTTGATTTGTTTGTTTGTTTGTTTGTTTTGTCAAGTATGTATTGGTAATACATAAAGATATAACAATGTTTGTATACTTGAAACTAGTAAGAGAGAAATATTAGGACAGGGGATGGAAGGCACGCTGGTGCACTTATGCATGCCTCTTACTGACCTCTTAGGAATCAGAAGAGGTCGACAGTGGATAGTCTAAGGGTAAAGTTTTGGGGGTTACGTGATGATACTACAGAGTCAAGTAGTGAGTTCCATGCATCATCTACTCGCTTACTAAAGTCGTATTTCCCGCAATTGAGTTTGAAGCAGTTTACTTTCAGTTTGTATGTGTTGTGTGGTCGTGTGTTGTTGTGGTTGAAGCTGAAGTAGTCGTTGAGAGGAAGGACATTGTAGCAGATGGTTTTATGGGCTATGCTTAGGTCATGTTTAAGGCAACATAGTTCTAAACTTTCTAAACCTAGGATTGTAAGGCTAGTCACAGTTGGAATACTGAATGATTGCAGTTGGTCTAGATTTATATTAAAACCTGTTTTATGTCATTTTAAAAAAGTATTGTTGCTTCTGCTTTTAGTTTTAATCCTATATTAGCCATCCAGAGTCACAATCTATGAGTTGGATACCGATGAATGAATGAACTCAAAGGTATACAACAAAGTTATATACATCAATAAAACATGGGTTTTGCAGAAAATTGATGCTAGAGCAATATAGGCAATTGACTTTTGTTTAGTGTTTGGATTCCTCAAAATCCCAACCGTCAATCATTTATGCTTGATTCTAGGACTGTATCTGGAATAATATATTTCTTGCAGTTGCTTTTGTGCACTGTATAATTCTCCCAATGATTCCCAAGTTGTACCCCAACAATTGTAAAACACTAGCAAATAGCAAACTTTGCACTTCTACTTCCATAAATTTGTCCAATGTATCTTGGAAGGATGTCTTGGGTTGCAATGTTGTGAACAGTCATCTATCAATGAATATTCTTTAAAATAAATATGTATAAGTCTGAGCTATTTATCCTAGCTTCAGATACCACGTATTATAGTGGCAGTTTAGAAGCATCATTCACTTCTATTTCTATTTTGTTACTTTTGTTGTCAATGTTTCTGCATATCTTCTATATTATAACTTTTATTGTGTAAAGCAGTGTTTTTCAACCAGTGTGCCGTGGCACACTAGTGTGCCGCGAGACATGGTCAGGTGTGCCCCGAAACTCAGAGAGAAAGAAAGCAAGAGTGAGAGAAGGCAAGAGAGAAAGAAAGCAAGAAAGAGAGAGAGAGAAAGAGAACAAGAGAGAGAGAGAGAAAGCAAGAGAGAGAGAGAGAGAACAAGAGAAAGAAAGAGAGAGAGAGAAAGAGAGAGAAAGAAAGCAAGAGAGAGAGAAAGAGAGGGAGGGAAGGAGAGAGAGAGAAAGACATAGAGGGAGGGAGGGAGAGAGAAAGAGAGGAAGGAAGGAAGAGAAAGAAAGGAAGGAAGGGAGAGAAAGAGGGAGGGAGAAAAAAAATAGAGTGAAGGGGAGGAAGAGAGAGATAATTTTTTTGTCCAAACTTTTTTTAGCCGCCCCCCCCCCCCCCCGCGCTCAATGTGCCCCAGGGTTTTGTAAATGTAAAAAATGTGCCGCGGCTCAAAAAAGGTTGAAAATCACTGGTGTAAAGTATGTATAATTATGTAAATTATATATAATGATTATAGTCTTATATGATTTATTTATATTTTATATTATTTATTGTTGTACATACTCCTGATCAGTGGGAGGATGATGAAGATATTGAGGACTCGGATTCAGATAGTGTTTATGAATTAGTGGGGGGCCTGGGGTTACAGGTAGTGGAACTGATGGGAGGCCAGCCACAGGATGGAGCTATGAGTTCAGGATCTAGCAAGGGAGAATCAGATGCTCGCTGGGTTAACCCTAAATTCAGAAGGGTCCAAAAACATAGAGAACAGAGGTCTGGAAGAAGATATTAAGGAGAGGAATGGGTTAAATACTGTAGTGATGTATTTGGCATGTCAGGGGGTCAGTGGAGAAGAAGGGTGGAGTTTCAATTGTCGAAGGGAAAGTGGATGTGTTTTTTGCCCCGTTAAAGTAAGCAAAAGGATTCTGTGTTGTTAACCGTCAGGTCTGTTGTTTTTTAAAGTCATGCTGTTAGGAAAATAAATCTTGTTAAGTGGAGCAGGAGAAGGAATGTGAGGAATGCAGCTAAGAGAGATAAGGACCCAGTGCCTGTATGGAATGTGTTGAATTACAGGAGTGCAGAGAAATAAATGGAGTTTCTTTATTCATGAAATGATGCATTTAATAAGAGTTATTTGTAATTGCTAAATTTCTACCAGAAACCAGAACATTTATATTCATTTATATTATGAAATGCTCTGTCTTACACATTAGCCAAAAGAATCAGAACACAGAAAACAAGCTTGGTGGAAATGAACTTGTAGACGACCCTCACTCTGTCAAAGACCTTGGAGTACTCATATCCAATGACCTAAGTGCCAGAGCCCACTGTAACAACATTGCCAAAAAAAAGCATTAAGATTTGTTAATCTAATCTTATGTAGCAGCTTCTCCAAATCATTGAACTGCTAACCAGAGCTTACAAAACTTTTGTCAGACCAATTCTAGAATACAGTTCACCTGTATGGAACTAGCATTGCATATCAGACATAAATACAATTGAAAGAATCCAGAAATATTTCACAAGAAGAGTCCTTCACTCCTCCTCTTGCAACAAAACACCTTACTCCATCAAACTTGAAATGCTGCGATTAGACAATTTACATTGCCTCCGATCTGATCTAACAATAGTTCATAAAATCATATACCAAAATGTCCTTCCTGTTAGTGACTACCTCACCTTCAACCACAACAACACACAAGCACGTAATAGATTCAAACTTAACATAAACCGCTCCAAACTAGATTACAGAAAATACAACTTCAGCAATAGAGTGATCAGTGCCTGGAATGCACTACCAGACTCCGTGGTTTCTTCCCCAAACTCCAAAATCTTTAACCTCAGATTGCCTACAGTTGACCTCTCCCCTTTACTAAGAGGTTTATAAGCACACCATTGTGCCTACCATCCCTGTTCTACTGTCCTATTGTCTTCTTTAATCATTATTTACTACTTATATTATGCTTATACAAACTAGAAAGAGAAGGAGGAGGAGGAGAAGGAGGAGGAGGAGGAGGAGAAGAAGAAGAAGAACAAGAAGAGGAAGAACAAGAAGAGGAAGAACAAGAAGAAGAACAAGAAGAAGAAGAACAAGAAGAAGAAGAAGAAGAAGAACAAGAACAAGAACAAGAACAAGAACAAGAACAAGAACAAGAAGAACAAGAAGAACAAGAAGAACAAGAAGAACAAGAAGAAGAACAAGAAGAAGAACAAGAAGAAGAACAAGAAGAAGAACAAGAGGAAGAAGAACAAGAAGAGGAAGAAGAAGAAGAAGAAGAAGAACAAGAAGAACAAGAAGAACAAGAAGAACAAGAAGAACAAGAAGAACAAGAAGAACAAGAAGAACAAGAAGAACAAGAAGAACAAGAAGAACAAGAAGAACAAGAAGAACAAGAAGAACAAGAAGAACAAGAAGAACAAGAAGAACAAGAAGAACAAGAAGAACAAGAAGAAGAAAGAAGAGCAGCAGCACATATCAGGAATAAAAGAACACAGAATATTATATGCCCTATAAAATTGACTGCATTTGGCAGAGTTATTTTTTTCTCTAAAACCATGAACAATTTTAACATTATTCCTTCTCTTCAAGGAGTCTTAGCAATATTGCTCCTAAAGGAGAGTTTATCAACATCTCACCAAGTGCCAGAGCCAAAGTTTTTTGGAGGAGACATAGCATAAAACTAGTATAAAACCAATATAGGTTTGTAGCATGTGGATATAAATCATTGACTTTTAACTATGTTCATTGAAGAGATTATTCAAGTGTTTATACTCCTTGTGCCCAAACCAAATTATTTTCTTTGCTTGCTGTGCATTTCAATTACAACATGAAGTGGTGTGGGTTTTTTTCCCAACAGTCCCTTTTGAAGTATTTTTGAGCTATGGTTACCCTGTTTACTTGTAAAATCCAGGGATGGAAAATGTGGATTTCTCTGGAAATAATTTCTAAAAGATGCTGCCAAATTGGAAGAGGAGGCTGCGAAGAAAATGAACTCAAATGAAAAGGACAGGCAGGGAAGGATAAGTAATGAGGGGGGAAATAAGCTAAGTAAACACCTGTAGCTTTGCCAAGCAATGATTAAAATGGGGGAGCATAATAATACACTGCACTGCCTGAAAACTGTTGACCTACAAAGGTTGAATGCTAGGAGTGGAAGTAATTCAACAGAGCAGAAGGAATAACAACTAGAGAAAACAGGATAAAATGGCAGAGGGGGGAGGAGAAGCTGACATTTAAGACACCTGAATAGTGAGATCACAGTATTGATTTCCAAAAGATTCGCATCAAATCATTTCCTTCCTTCCTTCCTTCCTTCCTTCCTTCCTTCCTTCCTTTATTTTATTTATTTATTCATTTGTCCAATACACAAATACATAGGAAGAAAAATAGATATGTAGTAACATATATAAGGGTAAAAGTGAACTTAGAGGAGAGGATATATGAAAGAAAGAAAATATATATGATAAGTGAAAGAAAGGAAAGACAATTGGACAGGGGACGAAAGGCACACCAGTGCACTTATGTACGCCCCTTACTGGCCTCTTAGGAACCTGGAGAGGTCAATCGTGGAGAGTCTAAGGGAGAAGTGTTGGGGGTTAGGGGTTGACACAATTGAGTCCGGTAATGAGTTCCACGCTTCGATAACTCGATTGTTGAAATCATATTTTTTACAGTCAAGTTTGAATCTGTTGCGTGCTCTTATGTTGTTGTGGTTGAAGCTGAAGTAGTCATTGACCGGTAGGACGTTGCAGCATATGATCTTGTGGGCAATACTCAAATCGTGTTTTAGGCGCCGTCGTTCTAGGCTTTCTAGGCCCAGGATTGTTCTCGTAAGATATTCTGTTTCGAGTGGAGGAGTGAAGGGCTCTTCTGGTGAAATATCTTTGGACATTTTCAAGGGTGTTGATGTCTGAGATGTGGTATGGGTTCCAGACAGATGAGCAGTAGTCTAGGATGGGTCTGGCAAAAGTTTTGTAGGCTCTTGTGAGTAGTGTGAGATTGCCTGAGCAGAAGCTGCGTAGGATCAGGTTAACAACTCTAGAAGCTTTTTTGGCGATATTGTTGCAGTGGGCTTTAGCACTTAGTTCATTTGATATTAGTATTCCAAGGTCTTTTACTGAGTGTGGGTTGGCAGTGAGAGATTGCTTATTCAGTTCGTATGTGCGGTTTGGATTCTTTTTGCCTTCCTTCCTTCCTTCCTTCCTTCCTTCCTTCCTTCCTTCCTTTCTTCATACCTACCTACCTTTTCTCCCTCCATCCCTCACACTTTGAAGCAATGTTTCAACAAAACCTGGTTTGGACAGGCCAATAACTCTTCTTTCTTTTCTCTCCTTAACAGAAAGCATACAAATGTTGAAAAGTAACATTTTAGCTCCCAGAATTCTGGGAGTTAAAGTACACAAGTCTTAAAGTTACCAAGTTTCAAGACCTCTATTCTAAGATAAGACATTAGAAGAACTTCTTGACAGTAAGAGTTGTTAATCAGTGGAATAAGTTACCTGGTGAAATGGTAAACCTTCTCTCCAACTGAGGTTTTCAAAAAAGAAAACAATGGATCGTCATCTATTGAGGATAGTGTAGTAAATATTTGAGGGGGACTAGATTTGATTACTTCTTTGGTCCTTCCTATTCTATGATGGGGTGGGGAACTTCTGGAGAGGTTTGTAAGAAACAATAATAAAATAGTTCCAGAGCTCTATCTTAAAGAACTCAATCTGTATAGTCTGGGGGGGCAGAAGGGAAATGATCGAAACATTTAAATATGTTAAAGGGTTAAATAAGGTTCAGCAGGGGAGTGTTTTTAATAAGAAAGTGAACACAAGAACAAGGGGACACAATCTGAGGTTAGTTGGGGGAAAGATCAGAAACAACGTGAGAAAATATTATTTTACTGAAAGAGTAGTAGATGCTTGCAACAAACTTCCAGCAGATAGGGTTGGTAAATCCACAGTAACTGAATTTAAACATGCCTGGGATAAACATATATCCATCCTAAGATAAAATACAGGAAATAGTATAAGGGCAGACTAGATGGACCATGAGGTCTTTTTCTGCCGTCAATCTTCTATGTTTCTATCTGAGAGGTAATCAAGTATGAGAACTTTATTAAGGCACAGAAAAAAAATAGGAAAGGAGAAAGGAAAAAGAGAATTAAAGCCAGGCACTGGTTCTTTAATGGATAAAACTTAGAGAAGGATCTACACAATAATTTTATTTTATGTAGGTCATTGGGTAAGATATATTTAGAAAAGTAAAGGAATACCTAAATGCTAATTTTTGCCTCTTTTATTGCTCACCAGCGTGAAGAAATCGGAAGAAAACATGATTCTTGCACAGATTTTGCACCTACGCTTCTATCAGTGCTAATGTTACCGCAATATGTTATAGCGTTATATTTATTAAGCTTTTGCCACTTTAAAGATTCTCTATACCTTGCGCACCAGAGCTGCACTTGAATAAATACTGCAGTTGATTAAATAAGAATTGATACATCCACATTTTTAATCAAAATATGAGCCCAGGTATTGCCTCTATTTCTAAAACCATAGAAATAAGTAAAGTTCAATCAGTGCAGAATGTAGGAAGGGGGTGGGGGGAATACAATAGAAAATGTGTAATTTATTGCCTCTGCTTAAAGAAGTAACTTCAAATCATTTGAAGTCCAAAACTCAAAAGAAACTGGATTTGCTAGAGGATGGGGAGGTGTTTTTCTAACATCTCTAATGAATATCACCTCACAGCAGAAATAGGTCACTCTGGTAACTAGTTGTTGTTTTTTTATTTCACCAATATTGAAAAGAGAACAGAGATATCATTGCTTGTTGGATTCCACCTGTGGAAAGCCATTACTTCTAACAATTGCTATTCAGAGGTCACAATGAAACCCATTATAAGAAACGAGTACCAGAAGAATAGCATAAATATAGGGAGCAAAACAGGCCAGGTCTATTTTTTTATTTATTGGAAAGTTCATTGCTGATTACATGTGTAAGGCAATCTTGCTATTGTTCAAATAACCCTACTATTTCCTGACTTTCATTAATGAAAGGGAGTGTGGCTAGAATTACACCGAATCACAGTATACTACCCTTGAGTAAAATGGTTCCTAAATTGTTCTTCTTTGTTTTGGGGCTGGAAATGAATTGTAAAGTTTTGCTATGGACTTAGGAGCAGTTTGAAATTCAGTTGTACGTTTCATATGAAACCATTGCTGAACCATGTTTGGACTGTTTAATTGCTTCAATAAAAATGATGGAAGTGATGATGAGGATTGATAAGTCAACAGCAGCAACTGAAACTATGTCTTTCAAAGATCCTGGGACACCGGGAAACTGCCAGAGGACTGGAAAAGAGCTGATATAGTTCCCATCTTCAAGAAAGGAGGGGGAAAACAGATCCAGGTAACTACAGATCCATGGTTCAACGAGGAGCTACGGGAATTGAAACACCAGAAGAGACGTCTAGAGAAGCGATGGAGGAAGAGTAAGTCCGAATCCGATCAAACACTTGTAAGAGCTCATATTAAGACTTACAAAGTGACGCTCAAGGCGGCAAGATCCGCGTACCATGCCGCCTTGATTGCATCAGCGGAATCCCGCCCGTCTGCTCTGTTTAGGGTAACCCGCTCCCTTCTTAACCAGGGGGGAGTTGGGGAGCCCTTACAGAGTAGTGCCGAGAACTTTAACATGTTTTTCGCTGATAAAATTGCTCGGATCCGAGCGGACCTCGACTCCAATTGTAAAACAGAATTGACTAACAATGAGTCAGTCGAGGTGACTGGGGCTAAACGTCTTTGTCCATCTGTCTGGGGGGAGTTTGACTTGGTGACACCTGATGAAGTGGACAAGGCCATTGGAGCTGTAAGTTCCGCCACCTGCTTACTGGATCAGTGTCCCTCTTGGTTGGTTTTGGCCAGTCGGAGCTGGGTCCAGGAGATTGTCAATGCCTCCTTGGGGAGGGGGTCCTTTCCGGCTCCTTATAAGGAGGCACTTGTGTGCCCCCTCCTCAAGAAGCCTTCCCTGGACCCAGCCGCGCTCAATAACTACCGTCTAGTCTCCAACCTTCCCTTTATGGGGAAGGTTGTTGAGAAGGTGGTGGCACTTCAACTCCAACGGTCCTTGGAAGAAGCCTATTATCTATGTCCCCAGCAGTCTGGATTCAGGCCTGGTTACAGCACGGAAACTGCTTTGGTCGCCTTGATGGATGATCTCTGGCGGGCCCGGGACAGGGGCTTGTCCTATGTCCTGGTGCTTCTTGACCTCTCAGCGGCTTTTGATACCATCGACCATGGTATCCTTCTGCACTGGCTGGAGGGGTTGGGAGTGGGAGGCACTGTTCTTCAGTGGTTCTCCTCCTACCTCTCCGGTCGGTTGCAGTTGGTGTTAGTGGGGGGTCAGAGGTTGACCTCTAGGTCTCTCCCTTGTGGGGTACCTCAAGGGTCGGTCCTCTCCCCCCTGCTATTTAATATCTACATTAAACCGTTGGGTGAGATCATCCAAGGGCATGGGGTGAGGTATCATCAATATGCCGATGATACCCAGTTATACATCTCCACCCCATGTCCAGTCAACGAAGCAGTGGAAGTGATGTGCCGGTGCCTGGAGGCTGTTGAGGCCTGGATGGGTGTCAACAAACTCAAACTCAACCCAGACAAGATGGAGTGGCTGTGGGTCTTGCTCCCAAGGACAATTCCATCTGTCCATCCATTACCCTGGGGGGAGAATCATTGGCCCCCTCAGAGAGGGTTCGCAACTTGGGCGTCCTCCTCGATCCACAGCTCACATTAGAGAAACACCTTTCAGCTGAGGCGAGGGGGACGTTCGCCCAGGTTTGCCTGGTGCACCAGTTGCGACCCTATTTGGACAGTCACTCATGCCCTCATCACCTCGAGGCTCGACTACTATAACGCTCTCTACATGGGGCTACTTTTGAAAAGTGTTCGGAAACTTCAGATCGTGCAGAATGCAGCTGTGAGAGCAATCATGGTCTTTCCCAAATATGCCCATGTTACATCAACACTCCGCAGTCTGCATTGGTTGCCGATCAGTTTCCGGTCACAATTCAAAGTGTTGGTTATTACCTATGAAGCCCTTCATGGCACTGGACCAGATTACCTCAGGGACCGCCTTCTGCTGCACAAATCCCAGCGACCAGTTAGGTCCCACAGAGTGGCTCTTCTCCAGGTACCGTCAACCAAACAATGTCGCTTGGAGGGACCCAGGGGAAGAGCCTTCTCTGTGGCGGCCCCGACCCTCTGGAACCAACTCCCCCCAGAGATTAGAATTGCCCCCACCCTCCTTGCCTTTCGTAAGCTGCTTAAAACCCACCTCTGCCGCCAGGCATGGGGGAATTGAGATACACTTTCCCCCTAGGCCTTTACAATTTTAAGCATGATATGTCTGTATGTATGATTGGTTTTTATATAATGGGTTTTAACTGTTTTTAGTATTGGATTATACTGTTTTATTACTGTTGTTAGCTGCCCCGAGTCTGCGGAGAGGGGCGGCATACAAATCCAATAAATGAATGAATGAATAAATAAATAAGTAAATAAGTAAATAAATAAGTAAGTAAGTAAGTAAGTAAGTAAGTAAGTAAGTAAGTAAGTAAGTAAGTAAGTAAGTAAGTAAATAAATAAATAAATAAATAAATAAATAAATAAATAAATAAATAAATAAATAAATAAATAAATAAATAAATAAGTTTGATAGATATAGGATTCCTTGCCTGAGCAGGGAGTCGGACTAGAAGACCTCCAAGGTCCCTTTCAACTCCATTATTCTGTACTTGCATGCCACCTCTTACAAACTTGACAACAGATTCCATTTAAAGAATATGTTAGACCAGTGATGGCAAACCTATGGCACAGGTGCCACAGGTGGCATGTAGAGCCATATCTGCTGGCACATGAGCTGTTGCCCTAGGTCAGCTCCAACGTGCATGTATGTGCTGACCAGCTGAGTTTTGGCTCACATGGAGGGTCTGGGAGGGCATTTTTGGCTTCCAGAGAGCCTCTGGGGGCGATAGGTGAGGGCGTTTTTATCCTTCCCCAGCTCTAGGCAAGCCTTTGGAGCCTGCAGAGGGCAGAACATAAGCCTACTGGGCCCATCAGAAGTTGGTGTGGGGGAAGGTGTTTTTGCCCTTCCCAGGTACTCACGCATGCATGATAGTATGCACACATGCTCTTTTGGCACCCGAGGAAAAAAAGGTTCACCATCAATGTGCTAGAGCACTGTTTCCCAACCTTGCCAACTTGAAGATACCTGGATTTATTTATTTATTTATTTGTTTGTTTGTTTGTTTGTTTCTTTCTTTCTTTCTTTCTTTCTTCCTTCCTTCCTTCCTTCCTTCCTTCCTTCATTCCTTCATTCCTTCATTCATTCATTCATTTATTTATTTATTTATTAGATTTGTATGCCGTCCCTCTCCGCAGACTCGGGGCAGCTAACAACAGTAAAGAGACAACGTAAACAAATCTAATATTAAAAAATCTAAAAACCCCAATTTAAGAGATCAGTCATACATACAGTCATACCATACATAAATTTTATAAGCCTAGGGGAAGGGAATATTTCAATTCCCCCATGCCTGATGACAGAGGTGGGTTTTTAAGAGCTTACAAAAGGCAAAGAGGGTGGGGGCAACTCTGATATCTGGGGGGAGTTAGTTCCATAGGGTCGGGGCCGCCACAAAGAAGGCTCTTCCCCTGGGTCCCGCCAAACGACATTGTTTAGTCGACGGGACCCGGAGAAGGCCAACTCCGTGGGACCTAACTGGTCGCTGGGATTCATGTGGCAGAAGGCGGTCCCAGAGATATACTGGTTCGATGCCATGAAGGGCTTTATAGGTCATAACCAACACTTTGAATTGTGACCGGAAACCGATTGGCAACCAATGGAGACTGCAGAGTGTTGGAGTAACATGGGCATATTTAGGAAAGCCCATGATAGCTCTCGCTATCCCATCAAATACTGGCTGAGGAATTCTGGGAGTTGAAGTCCAGACAACTTCAAGTTGCCAAGGTTGGGAAACACTGTGCTAGAGAACCAGGGGTGCGTTCTAACTTACCACGCTTACTTCGCTGCCTTCTGAGCCATGTGGGCGCACTGTGTGGGCCAATGCACATGTGCCGTGCTGAAAAACTGCATTTTAAAAAATCCCAAAACAAGATGGTGACTCATGCACAATGCTGGAAACTCATGCACAGAAGGGAAAAAAAATGGGAAAAAGTTTTATTTTATTTTTTTAAAACCCAAAAAATGATGTTGGCATCCATGGACCAGCACCAACAGAACCTGTTTTGTGATGTCATTGTAAAATCACCAGCACCTTGCTACCAGTTTTGGGAAAACTGGGTCAGATTGGGAGGAACCCACCTCTGTAAATCAGCACATGTGTTAAGAACTGTTTTTTCTTCATTTGTGTTCTGTCGGGCTCTCTGGTAGAATCCTCCCAAAAATTCACAGGTACAAATTTCAGACACACACACGTTTGAAAATTCAAAACAATGTTCTTTATAATGAAAATTCACTTAACCTAAGCCCTCTTTTAGTATAGCAAAGAGCACTTGTCTCCAAACAAACTGGTAATTTGTACAAGTCCCTTATCAGTTCTGTGATACTTAGCTTGCAGCTGTGAGGCAATTCACAGTCCTTCTTCTTTCACAGAGTGAAACACACTTTGCTCTGGTTTAGTTTCAAAGCGGGGAAAATCAGCACACAAAAGGTCAAAGTCAGTAAAGTAGTCACGAAACACAACGATCAGATAATCCTCCACAATGGCCAAACCCACAGGCTGCTATTTATAGCAGCCTCACTAATTACCACAACCCCACCCAACCACAGGTGGCCTCATTTTCTTTGATAATAATCTCTCAGTTGTTGTTGCCTATGCATCGCTCTCCGCATGCGTGGCTGTATCTGAATCCAAGGAGGAGCTAGATAACTGATCTCCTTCTGAGCTATCTGCCACACTCTCCTCCTCCCTGTCACTCATGTCTTCTTGGTCAGAGGAGCCTTCATCATCAGATTCCACCGGGGGCAAAACAGGCCTGCAGCATGTGGATGTCTCCCCCACATCCACAGTCCTTGGGGCAGGAGCTGGGCCAACACATTTGTTTCATCCTTCTCCAATTCTCTAATGCCTTAAATTTTGGAGGGAAAGCATAGAAATTGCTCAGTGGTGGGTTTTTTTCCCTTTCTTTCTTTCTTTTATTGCACTCCAAAGCCTGTTTGTGATCAGTGATGTACTGGCTCCATGCTCAGCGGAGCAGGTTGCTTTATTACAGAGAAGTGCCTCCGTGCCACCGAAGGCACAATCAAGAACAGACGCTTTGTCAGGAACCTAATTTTTTAATTGATGATCGGGCTTTTATTTCCTTCAACTATAGTTTATTTGTTTTCTGAAGGGGTGTATCTCTTGCGGAAGATGGCAGGTTCATTATGCAGCCTGGAAAAAGAAGTCTTCTGTTTATTCACAAGGCAGCCCGTTGTAGAAAATAAGAAGAGAAAACCAGTTGGCTGATGTTCTTGACTGAGTGTGTCATAGGGACCTCTTTTCCTCAAGACACTTGTTATGATACTTTCTGCTAGAAATTAAAAAAAATACTCAGTTCCGGAAGCCAAGGCAACTTCTTCATTTTTATGGGTTGTTTCCTGTTCCTCTACTTAAATCACGATTTTCTTGGGAGTCAACACATATAAACAATATCCATAGGAATCTCCTTTTCAAAATAAGTAGCCAAGTGGCAAACCATATAACAAGAGGTGGTATTCAGCCGGTTCTGACTGGTTCATGCGAACTGGTAGTGGCCATTTTCAGCAGTTCGGAGAACCAGCAAATACCACCTTGGGTCCACTCCAGAGAGAAGGGGGTTCCTTCCAGCTCACACCAGTTCCATAGAACTGGTTTTAAACCACTGGTGATGTCACAATGATGTCACAGAACTTGTTCTCTCGGTACGGGTCCATGCATGCTGCCATATTTTTTTGGGGGGGGGGGAGGCGGTGATAATGTTTTTAACTTTTAATGTATATAGAGACACATATTTTTATGACTGTAATGTCAGGATTAGTATTTAACTGATGTAATATTCCAAATGAATAGAATAGAATAGAATAGAATAGAATAGAATTTTATTGGCCAGGTGTGATTGGACACACAAGGAATTTGTCTTGGTGCATATGCTCTCAGCGTGCATAAAAGAAAAAGAAAATATAGATTTGTCAAGAATCATGTGATACAACACTTAATGATTGTCATAGGGGTCAAATAAGCAATGAAGAAACAATCAATATTAATAAAAATTTTAGGATACAAGCAACAAGTTACAGTCATACAGTGCTAAGTGGCAGGAAAAGGATGATAGGAATGATGAGAAAAAGTAGTAGAAATAGAAGTGCAGATTTAGTAAAAAGTCTGACAGAGTTGAGGGGAATTATTTGTTTAGTAGAGTGATGGCGTTTGGGGAAAAACTGTTCTTGTCTCTAGTTGTCTTGGTGTGCAGTGCTCTGTAGTGACGTTTTGAGGGTAGGAGTTGAAACAGTTTGTGTCCAGGATGCGAGGGGTCAGTAAATATTTTCCCCGCCCTCTTTTTGACTCGTGCAGAATCAAGGTCCTCAATGGAAGGCGGGTTGGCAGCAATTGTTTTTTCTGCAGTTCTGATTATCCTCTGAGGTCTGTGTCGGTCCTGTTGGGTTGCAGAACCAAACCAGACAGTTATAGAGGTGCAGATGACAGACTCAATGATTCCTCTGTAGAACTGTATCAGCAGCTCCTTGGTCAGTTTGAACTTCCTGAGTTGGCGTAGAAAGAACATTCTTTGTTGTGATTTTTTGGCGATGTTTTTGATGTTAGGTGACCATTTTAGGTCATGAGATATGATAGAACCTAGAAATTTGAAGGTCTCTACTGTTGATAATGTGTCGTCTAGTATTGTGAGAGGTGGAAGGGTGGAAGGGTTTCTCCTAAAGTCTACCATCTTAACAATGACCATCTCTCCCTGCCCACCCCGTTTTTTCCCCTTTTTTTACAAAAATATCAATGCACGAACAGTGTGACCCCTGAGTGTTTTATATTTTAGTACAAAAAAAATATTCATCGTATTTGCTACATTTGACAAGCTTATATAGTTCTGGTAATAGTACACATATTTTTGTTGAATTGTAATCTGTCATTACTTAGTTACTCAGTATATTCTGAGTGTCATTCCTTTTACTACAAATAAAATATTAATAACCATATTTGTTATATTGAGCAGTCTTATATGGTTCTAATACATATAGCCGCCCCGAGTCTGCGGAGAGGGGCGGCATACAAATCTAAATAAATAAATAAATAAATATTTCAGGGGTGAAATTCAAAAAAATTTCCTATCAGTTTTGTGGGTGTGGCTTGGTGGCAGGTCATGTGATTGGGTATGGCCAACGTGCTGTCACTCATGGCAAGGTGGGGCAGCACTTTGCTGTGAGTGGCATTAGGTTGCCCACTCAGTCACATGAAACATGGGCATACCTAGGAAGGCCCATGACCACTCGAACGGCTGCATTTTGCTTATGTACCAACATCATTCCATGCATACTAAAAAAATAAGTGGCTAAGAAAAAGAAAGGTAATATTAAAAAACCCAGGGATTTATTAACAAAGTTATTGTTAGACAAAAGAACAGGTGGCTTTTATGGTCTCATGATTGATGACTCTTCTATAGATACAAAAGCAGGCACTAGTTTTCCAAAACTGTAACTTTCTTTTGAAGTTACCAGACCTTAAACAAAACATGCAACCAATAATGCTTTGTCTACTACATGCTGCGCCATTAATTCCATAGGGATTACTTTAAAAGATTTGAACTGATAAATAAAATTAAGAAAACAATAGACAAGGATTCCCATATAGGTAAAAGCTTAATTTTACAAAAAGCAAGAAAAAAAATCATAGACATACATAACCGAAAAGTACCTTGTCATTAAAAAGTATCTCATCATTTATATTTAGGCTTAGAACTCTTAGTAGTGAGTTACCACCTCTTTTCCGCATTTCAGGCTTTTACTGTGCTGAAATTTAAATTGAATATCTGAAACAAATTCCACCGAGCTTAAACTGCTATACTGAAAGTGTGAAACTCAGAGATAAGTGCTTTGGATTTCAAGCCAATTGCTTTAAAAGCATTGTAAAGGATAAGCAACTTCTGAAA
Organism: Erythrolamprus reginae; assembly: GCF_031021105.1. Taxonomy (NCBI): domain Eukaryota; kingdom Metazoa; phylum Chordata; class Lepidosauria; order Squamata; family Dipsadidae; genus Erythrolamprus; species Erythrolamprus reginae. The sequence goes on along the minus strand of NC_091953.1, from coordinate 13,767,393 downwards.
AATAGGTAATTTGTTTTGAATTAGAGTAAAACATATTCCTGTTAAAAACAAAATTTGTTGAGATGACACCAAGAATCATTACACTATGATTTTATTTAGCAGGTATAGCTCGGAGTTGTTTTAGTTGATATCACTTGCAGTGGGTACTGATAGTATTATAGTTGTGTTTTAGTACAATGTACAGTGGTAGCTAAGCAGTAAATAAAAAGACAACAATAATTTTACTGCATTTTCTTGGAGGTCCTGCAGTTATCTTTTTAAAAAAATTGCTTCATTTATGTATTGAGATAAAACTTTTTTTAAAAAAGTGAATGCGATCAATTGCATGTTAAAGTAACTTCCTTTAAATGTCTATTATATACCAGCCGGTTAATAAAACGAGCTCGATCTAAAAGGCCAACAAAGCTTAAAATAAGACAATGAAATGTATGAAAATCATTTTCAAAGAACAGGGTATAGCAAAATATAAATCTTCTAACACAGTAGTACCCCTACCTAAGAACGCCTCTACTTACAAACTTTTCGAGATAACATTTTTTTGCCCCTTCTCAAGAACCATTTTCTACTTACAAACCTGAGCCTCTGAAACTGTAACTGGAAAAGGGAGGGAAAAGCCTCCATGGGGCCTCTCTAGAAATCTCCTGGGAGGAAACGGGGCCAGAAAAGATGGGGAGAAGCCTCTGTGGGGCCTCTCTAGGAATCATCTGGGAGGAAACAGGGCCTTCACCCTCCCTGTGGTTTCCCCAATCACACACATTATTTGCTTTTACATTAATTCCTATGGGAAAAATTGCTTCTTCTTACAAACTTTTCTACTTAAGAACCTGGTCACGGAATGAGTTAAGTTCGTAAGTAGAGGTACCACTGTATATGTATTGCTTGGTTGATGCTTGATAAATTTACTAATTGCTTTATTTGTCTCTCTGTTGGTCTATGACTGTAATATATATCTGATTTGATTAGTTATCCCATATTTAAATAAAAGGCCCTCTTCAGCTACATCAGTGATGGGCCGCTATATCAGTAATGCGCATGCACAGAAGCAAAAATATCAGCAAAAATCATCAAAATCTTGCTCACGCATCCATCCTCACACAAGATTTCACTTGATGCGTATACGCAGAAGCCAATTCTTGCGTTACCTCATGCCTGTGTTCCTGCCAGATGCCTGCATGCCCACGATGGCCTCGGTGCACCGGAGCAACAAAAAGTACAGTCCTTCGCTGAGCTAAATCCAGTTATCTCTTGTCCCAAAAGGTGCAAAAATGGGCAACAAGTACGATCAAGGAAATGGAGCACCTCCCTTATGAAACCAGGTTGCAACGCCTTGGTCTCTTCAGCCTTGAAAGACGTCGTTTAAGGGGTGACTTGATCGAAGTGTATAAAATCATGCATGGGATAGAAAAGGTGGATAGAGAAAATTTTTTGTCTCTATCACACAATACTAGGATGAGGGGACACTCCCAAAAGCTTATAGGTAAGAAAGTGAGGACAAAGGATATATTTCTTCACCCAGAGGGTCATTGGTTTATGGAATTCACTTCCAAAAGAGGTCGTGACAGCTGTCAGCCTGAATAGCTTCCAGGCAGGATTAGACAGATTCATGGATGCCAAATGTATCGGTGGTTATTGAAATGGATGTCCATATACCGCCTCTATGTTGGTTGAAGTAGGCATGATTCCCTTGGGTACCATTTGTTGGGGGTTGAGGGAAAGGGAGGGTTTTGCCTTCTCTTTCTGCTCAAGATCCCCATGGACAATTGGTGGGCCACTGTGTGACACAGAATGCTGGACTCGATGGGCTTTGGCCTTATTCAGCATTGCTCTTCTTATGTTCTTATGTTCTTATTTGAACTGGCTCATAAGAAGAGGCCCTTCTGAGATATTTCTCCTGTAAGAAATAGATATTTATTATTTATTATTATTTTTATCAGGCCCAGTTATAGCACGGAAACTGCTTTGGTCGTGTTGATGGATGATCTCTGGCAGGCCCAGGACAGGGGCTTGTCCTCTGTCCTGGTGCTTCTTGACCTCTCAGCAGCTTTTGATACCATCAACCATGGTATCCTTCTGCGCTGACTGGAGGGGTTGGGAGTGGGAGGCACTGTTCTTTAGTGGTTCTCCTCCTACCTCTTCGATCGGTCGCAGTCGGTGTTAGTGGGGGGTCAGAGGTCAACTTCTAGGTTTCTCCCTTGTGGGGTGCCTCAGGGGTCGGTCCTCTCCCCCGTGCTATTTAATATCTACATGAAACCGCTGGGTGAGATCATCCAAGGGCATGGGGTGAGGTATCATCAATATGCGGATGATACCCAGTTGTACATCTCCAACCCATGTCCAGTCAACGAAGCAGTGGAAGTGATGTGCCGGTGCCTGGAGGCTGTTGGGGACTGGATGGGTGGCAACAAACTCAAGCTCAATCCAGACAAGACGGAGTGGCTGTGGGTATTGCCTCCCAAGGACAATTTCATCTGTCCGTCCATTACCCTGGGGGGGACTATTGACCCCCTCAGAGAGGGTGCGTAACTTGGACGTCCTCCTCGATCCACAGCTGACATTGGAACATCATCTTTCGGCTGTGGCGAGGAGGGCGTTTGCCCAGGTTCGCCTGGTGCACTAGTTGCGGCCCTATTTGGACAGGGAGTCATTGCTCACAGTCACTCATGCCCTTATCACCTTGAGGTTTGATTACTGCAATGCTCTCTACATGGGGCTACCTTTGAAAAGTGTTCGGAAACTCCAGATCGTGCAGAACGCAGCCGCGAGAGCCATCGTAGGGCTTCCCAGATTCGCCCACGTATCTACAACACTCCGTGGCCTGCATTGGCTGCCGATCAGTTTCCGGTCACAATTCAAAGTGTTGGTCATGACCTTTAAAGCCCTACATGGCATTGGACCAGAATACCTCCAGAACCACCTGCTACCGCACGAATCCCAGCGGCCGATAAGGTCCCACAGAGTTGGCCTTCTCCAGGTCCCGTCGACTAAACAATGTTGTCTGGCGGGCCCCAGGGGAAGAGCTTTCTCTGTGGTGGCCCTGGCCCTCTGGAGTCAACTCCCCCCGGAGATTAGAATTGCTCCCACCCTCCTTGTCTTCCGTAAACTACTTAAGACCCACCTATACCACCAGGCATGGGGGATTTGAGACACCTTTTCCCCAGGCTTATTATAATTTATGTTTGGTATGTATGTGCCGTTTGGTTTTTAATCATGATAGGGTTTTTGGTTTTTTTTATATATTAGATTTGTGCCTGTATAATATTTTTTTTATCGTGTTGTGAGCTGCCCCGAGTCTTCGGAGAGGGGCAGCATACAGATCTAATAAATTATTATTATTATTATTATTATTATTATTATTATTATTATTATGCATTAAAAAAAATATATGGCTACCCAACTTACTCACAGCGACTCGGGGCAGCTTATAGAGCAGGGTTTATCTATCTATCTATCTATCTATCTATCTATCTATCTATCTATCTATCTATTTATCTGAGTTGAAAGGGACCTTGTAGGTCATCAAGTCCCTGCTTAAGTAGGAAATCCTACAGTACCCCAGCCAAATGACAGTCCAATCTCCTCTTGAAAATGTCCAAAGTTGGGGAGTTCACAACCTTCGCTGGCAGGGTTGTCAAACTCAAGGCCTGGGAGCTGGAACTGGTCTACGGAGTGCTTATATCTGGTTTGGGGGGCTGCTCTGGAAACAGTGAAGGACCTGCTTGTGGTGCCTGTATTAACAGAGCTCATTTTTTTGTTGGCAGAGGGTTTCAGATGGCCACTGCAGCCAAAAGTGCCCACACCCATAATTCAATGCCTGAGGAGGGTGAAAATATCTTTCCCCACCCTCTGGAGGCCAGAAATGGCCTGTTCCCCAACTTCTGGTGGACCCAGTAGGCTTGTGTTTTGCCCTCCCCAGGCTCCAAAGTCTTTCCTGGAGCCAGGGAACAGTAAAAATGACCTAATCCATTCCTCTGGAGGCTCTTTGGAAGCCAAAAACGTCCTCCTAGAGCCTCCATGGGAACCAAAACTCAGCTGGCCAGCACATTGGAGCTGAACTAGGGCAATGGCTTGTGTGCTAGCAGATATGGCTTCGCCTGCCACCTGTGGCACCTGTGCCATAGGTTCGCCAACACTGCGCTAGACCAAACTGGCTCTCTTTTATAATGGGCTTCCTACTCCCCCTTCCTTCTGCAGTTCTGGAAGGGTGATTTATCCAGGCTCAGATTTTGGCCATGCGATGAAGGGACTATCAAAACCATTAAACACATTTTATTACATTGTCCATTTTATGATGCCATATGGTCAGAGTTGATACATTTAAGCACGCTTCCTAGTCATTCTGCCTTTTTTACTTACAGTTTTCACTTGCAGATATTCACGACTCAGTTACTCTAAATGCAGCTAAACTCTGCTATGTCAAATGTAAAATTTGCAGCCAATTGCCTGATATGCCTAGTTAATTTTATGATTTGTTCTTTTTATGCACGTAGCTTGTTTTATATCACTGTGTTGTGTTATGTAGTGGTCTGTGATCTCACTAAAGATTACAGTATAGAGAGGCAGCCTAAGAGAACACATATTGGTGGATTTTTTACATGCTTTAAGCTTGCAAAATTAGATATACCCATGGTTATAGCAACTGAATATCTAGCAGCATGATGGCCTAGTGGTGAAGATGCTCGCCTCACAAACGGAAGGCTGAGAGTTCAATCCTAAGCAGCAACATATGCTTTTCTATCAGGGTGCAAAGAGAAAATATCTACTGTGAACTTTGCAACTCTGGCTAGTAAATGCTCAACTCTATTCACTCCACCCTGAAATAAGGGATTAAAGCAGTGGTTCTCAACCTTTCTAATGCCTCGACCCCTTAATAGAGGTCCTCATATTGTGGTGACCCCCACAATAGCACCAATTTTTCCAACAGAGCTTTAAGCTGATTGGCAGGAAGGTCAGAAGGGCACCCCCATTGTAACTGCCTGATTGTAAAAACCTGTTCCATGGTGCCAGAATATAATCTTTTGTTCCTAACACCATGGGAAATTTGTCTTTTCCCATGGTCTTAAGTGACTCCTGTGAAACGGTCATTCGACCCCCAAAGGGGTCCCAACCCCCAGGTTGAGAACCACTGGATTAAAGGATTGTAAAAAGAAAACAAAATAGCAACTGAATAACTGCATATATTTGAGAAAAAAAGCTTCAATTTAAACATTTTGAAAATGCAAGAGTAGGTATTTGGAAAACATAAAATTTAGAGTTGCATTTAGAAATTGTTTTTACTGAAATATTTGTAAATGTACAGTGTACTTGTTCTGTATCTTTTTTTTTCATTATTTTTACAGATATTTTAAGCACAATTCAGTAGAGCTATGTAGAAGGAAAAGAGAAAGTAATCAAATATTAATTGCATTTTTCTATTTCCATCTGATTCCACCAAACTGCATTTTCATATTTCCAGCAAGTAATTTCTTAAAAAGAGTGCTTCCAAAAGTGGAGTATGAGATCTTTTTTTATATATATAAATAAAAAATGCAGGTAGCAGTTTTCAAGTTGCTTAATAATTCATTCTTTTCAGTATATTGTTTGTTAAATCCTGACAAATATATCCATGTTTGTTTTTCTATTTACATTCTAGCAGATGTGCATACAAGCATCTAATTCCTAGTGATTTTTGTTGGTTCTAAAAGTTCTTAGAAACTAATAATAGAACAAGTGCTGTGTTAAAATTCTAAGAGGAAAATAAAATCTGAGTCTGCAGAGAGGGGCGGCATACAAATCCAATTAATAATAATAATAATAATAATAATAATAATAATAATAATAAAAGAGCATTGAAAATTATCGAAGCTGAAATTCTCTAGCTCACAGATGTCTTACTACTGTCCTATTGTGCTCTTTTATCATTACTTTTTACTTATGTTAACCTATGTTATGTTTATCCAAACTACTATCCTATACATGTTTGACAAATAAAATAAATAAATGAAATAAATAAATTTATTTTATTTATTTATACCCATCTTATGATAAGGTAACTGGGTAGCTTACATAGAAACATAGAAACATAGAAGACTGACGGCAGAAAAAGACCTCATGGTCCATCTAGTCTGCCCTTATACTATTTTCTGTATTTTATCTTAGGATGGATATATGTTTATCCCAGGTATGTTTACATTCAGTTACTGTGGATTTATCTACCACGTCTGCTGGAAGTTTGTTCCAAGGATCTACTACTCTTTCAGTAAAATAATATTTTCTCATGTTGCCTTTGATCTTTCCCCCAACTAACTTCAGATTGTGTCCCCTTGTTCTTGTGTTCACTTTCCTATTAAAAACACTTCCTTCCTGAACCCTATTTAACCCTTTAACATATTTAAATGTTTCGATCATGTCCCCCCTTTTCCTTCTGTCCTCCAGACTATACAGATTGAGTTCATTAAGTCTTTCCTGATACGTTTTATACTTAAGACCTTCCACCATTCTTGTAGCCCGTCTTTGGACCCGTTCAATTTTGTCAATATCTTTTTGTAGGTGAGGTCTCCAGAACTGAACACAGTACTCCAAATGTGGTCTCACCAGCGCTCTATATAAGGGGATCACAATCTCCCTCTTCCTGCTTGTTATTCCTCTAGCTATGCAGCCAAGCATCCTACTTGCTTTTCCTACCGCCCGACCACACTGCTCACCCATTTTAAGACTGTCAGAAATCACTACCCCTAAATCCTTCTCTTCTGAAGTTTTTGCTAACACAGAACTGCCAATGCAATACTCAGATTGAGGATTCCTTTTCCCCAAGTGCATTATTTTACATTTGGAAACATTAAAGTGCAGTTTCCATTGCTTTGACCATTTATCTAGTAAAGCTAAATCATTTACCATATTACAGACCCCTCCAGGAATATCAACCCTATTGCACACTTTAGAGTCATGTTAAAGTTGCCTTTTTCAGAAGCTAGCCAGAATACAATGTAGCAGGAGTTCTTGAAAAAATATTTACTTCCTTGTGGCAAAAATTATTCTAGCTATTTACACTATCTCACTGCATGACACTGTTACAATATTACTACAGACCATCCACAACAAGCCACACCTATGCAAAGGTACATTACACTTTATACATTTGTCCACCAATCAGGTTGTGGCACATTCTGTAGATTCAGGGTGACTCAGCATTCTTTTCTTGTTACAGTCATTTTAGTAATTGTAGTAATTATTCTCCTTCTTTCTGCATTGTGCAAAAACACAGCAAAGAATGTTCTCTCTGCACCAGCTCAGGAAGCTCAAACTGCCCAAGGAGCTGCTGATACAGTTCTACAGAGGAATCATTGAGTCTGACATCTGCACCGCTATCACTGTCTGGTTTGGTGCTGCAACCCAACAGGACCAACACAGACCTCAGAGGATAATCAGAACTGCAGAAAAAACAATTGCTGCCAACCTGCCTGCTATTGAGGACCTGGATACTGCATGACTCAAAAAGAGGGTGGGGAAAATATTTACTGGCCCCTCGCATCCTGGACATAAACTGTTTCAACTCCTACCCTCAAAACGTCGCTACAGAGCACTGCACACAAAGACAACTAGAGACAAGAACAGTTTTTTCCCAAACGCCATCGCTCTACTAAACAAATAATTCCCTCAACTCTGTCAGACCTTTTACTAAATCTGCACTTCTATTTCTACTAGTTTTTCTCATCATTCCTATCATCTTCTTCCTCCAATTTAGGACCGTATGACTGTAACTTGTGGCTTGTATCCTAAGATTTTTATTAATATTAATTGTTTCTTGATTGCTTATTTGACCCCTATGACAATCATGAAGTATTGTACCACATGATTCTTGACAAATCTATATTTTCTTTTATGTACGCTGAGAGCATATGCACCAAGACAAATTCCTTGTGTGTCCAATCACACTTGGCCAATAAAATTCTATTCTATTCTATCCTACTATCTATCACACTTGGCCAATAAAATTCTATTCTATTCTATTCTATTATCAGGTAGAAATGGGGGAAAAACAGGCTGTGAAGAAGCAAGCACAGATAGGAGTGGATTACCTCAGACCAGAGTTTGAAAATCACTGTATAAAACTTGATCCATTTCTTCTCACATTGGTCAACAATCAAGACAATCTGCTAGTTTATGCAGCAAGCAGCAAGCACACTAAAAGCTAATTGACTGTAAAACACAATCAGAGTTTCAGTTCATCCAAATTAAGATCATATTTCAAGGGGAAAAGATATTGACACTATTCAGCCTGGAATACAAACAAGTAACCCCGTTAATGATTTCCTTTTTGTCTTATTCTTAGAAATAAATGGCATCGCAGGCCCAAGTATAAAAGACAAGATCGGCTGAAAAGCTTAGCTTTCAATAATTTTTATATCAATAACCAAAGGAGATAAACGAGCATGTATATTACTTCGGCTGGAGGCTATTCAATTAAGAACAAAGGCTTTTATCTGAAAATATGAACAGTCGTTTATATTAAAATGAGAAATGTCACTGAAATTCATCAGTCCTGGTTTGAAATTTTGATTTGGGGGCGGGAGAGCTGCAATCCAATATGCTGAGTTCAAAAATATAGGATGCCAGGCAATCCTCTAATCTCATATTTTAAAAATGGGATAAATACAGCTTTCCTCTATGTATCTCTAGCCATTTTGTTTATATCTGCCGCCATTTTACAAAACATTTTATGAGTGCTATCGATCTGCCTGTGTCTAAGAATAGATAGCAAAAAAAATAATAATCAAATCTTCCCTTTTTATATTTTAATGTTATGTAAAAATGGTGCTAAGAATACAACGGCAAACCACTTTTAAAATGCTGCAAAGAATCCTTCAATCGTGCAATCAGAAACTCAGTTCTATTCAAATGTGTCTTTATATCTCTCTCTTTTTTTTAGCACCATGAACAAAGTTTAAGTTTTATTGGATTTATATGCTGCCCCTCTCCGAGGATTCGGGAGGGCTTACAAACATATATAAAAGACAATATTATTATTATTATTATTATTATTATTATTATTATTATTATTATTATTATTATTTTATTTATTAAATTTGTATGCCGCCCCTCTCCGCAGACTCGGGGCAGCTCACAGCAACAATAGAAAACAATATACAATACAAATCTAATATTACAAAGTTAAAAACCCATAATAAGAAAGAGTTACAAGGTTATTATTGCCGCATGACACCTTTTCATCTCAGATACAGGCAGAGCAAGGGCTTCACAGGGTAAAAAAGACCGTAGCCCAGACCACTTTGGCATGGCTCGGCTCGGCTTAGCTCAGCTCTCCTTTTCCTCCCTGCTGCTGCTGTGCGCTCCTTGCTTTTTTCCTCTTTCCTCCTTCCAAGAGGTGACTACGTGATGCTGGAGGGGAGCTGGGCAGGAGAGAGGTAAGCTCATCCAAGGCCAGGAAGGAGGAAAGAGCAAAAAAGCAAGGAGCGCAGACGCAGCAGCAGGAGGAGGGGGGGAAAGGAAAACTGATCCGAGACCGGTAATCCAGGAAGTGACAGCCGCCAGTCAGCTGGAGCTGTGCATACAGCTTCATTTCTGCCAGTGGAACTGTGTTCCACCCCTCCTGCCTGCTGCTCACCCCTGCCCCCCAGGCTCTGTGGAGGCCAAAAATGCCTTCCTAGAACTTCTGTGTGAGCCAAAAATCAGCTGGCCGGCACACACATGCATGTTGGAGCTGAGCTAGGGCAATGGCTCGTGTGCCAGCAGATATGGCTCTGTGTGCCACCTTTGTCACCCGTGCCATAGGTTCGCCATCACTGGCTTAGGGAATGCTGTGAAACACTACAAAGTGTTATATAGGTCTAAATGCTATTGCTGTACTGACCTTGCTAAAACAGCATTGTTATATCCATATTGAATTTAGCATCCATTTTTCCCAAACCACAGAGTTGCAAAAGGCTATTTAGACCATCAAATTAAACCATCTGCTCAGTTCAGAAATCCAAATTACAGCGGCTCTGATAGATTACAGTCTACCTTCCCCTTGAATATATTCAGTGAAGGAGAACACGCCATTCCCTAGACAACTGCTTCATGCTATCACCATTAAGGAGCTGTGGTTAACGTTCAATTGGATTCTGCCTATCTGCAGTTCGTAACTCCCATTCCACATCTTTTATTCTGGGTGGTCATAACCTTATGTAACACTTTTTAAGTCCTTGAAAAGTGTTATCATTTCCCAGTTACTTTTCTTAAAACAGAACATTGTTTGTTTGTTTGTCTGTCTGTCTGTCTGTCTGTCTGTCTGTCTGTCTATCTATTTGTTTGTTTGATTTTTATGCCGCCCTTCTCCTTAGACTCAGGGCGGCTTACAACATGTTAGCAATAGCACTTTTTTAACAGAGCCAGCCTATTGCCCACACAATCCGGGTCCTCATTTTACCCACCTCGGAAGGATGGAAGGCTGAGTCAACCTTGAGCCGGTGATGAGATTTGAACCGCTGACCTGCAGATCTACAGTCAGCTTCAGTGGCCTGCAGTACAGCACTCTACCTGCTGTGCCACCCCATTAATAAATTTATTTATTTATTTATTTATCTATTTATCTATCTATCTATCTATCTATCTACCTACCTACCTACCTACCTATCTATCTATCTATCTATCTACCTACCTACGTACCTACCTACCTACCCACCTACCTACCTATCTATCTATCTATCTATCTATCTATCTATCTATCTATCTATTTATTAGGCTTGTATGCCGCCCCTCTCCATAGACTCGGAGTTGTAGTTAGACACAACAATTAGGAGGCAGCCTGATAACTTTCTATCTTGTATATCTTTCTCATCTAAAAATATTTTTTTTCTTCACCTGTAGGAGAAAAAAAATCAGAACTACCCAAAAGAAATATATTACAACCACTTTATGGTTGTTTGATATCTTTTAATTATTATTATTTATTAGATTTGTATGCCGCCCCTTTCCGCCCCTATCTGCCAAGAATCAGAACAACAGAACAATGGAATAATAGTAATAGCATTTATTATTATTATTATTATTATTATTATTATTATTAATTAGATTTGTATTTAGATATATACCGCTTCGTAGTGCCTTTACAGCCCTCTCTAAGCGGTTTACAGAATCAGCATATTGCCCCCTCAAAATCTGGGTCCTTATTTTACCCACCTCGGAAGGATGGAAGGCTGAGTCAACCTTGAGGCTGCAGTGAGATTTGAAGTAGCCTGCAGTGTTGTGCTCTAATCACTGAGCCACCCCGGCTCTAACGCAGTAGGAAGGGGCCTTGGAGGTCTTCTAGTCCAACCTCCTGCTCAAGCAGGAGACCTTATGTTATTTCAGATAAAGGGTTGCCCAATCTCTTCTTTAAAACCTCCAATGTTGGAGCATTTGCAACTTCTGGAGGGAATCCGTTCTGCTGATTAATTGTTCTAATTGCCAGGAAAAATTTCCTTAGTTCTAGGTTGTGCATCTATATGGAGGGAAGTATGCAGGGGAGTACAGTGTTCCCTCAATTTTCGCGGGTTCGAACTTCACGAAAAGTCTATACCATGGTTTTTCAAAAATATTAATTAAAAAAATACTTCACTGTTTCCCCCCTATACCACGGTTTTTCCCGCCCGATGATGTCATATGTCATCGCTAAACTTTTGTCCGCCTTTAATAAATATTTTTTTAAATAAACTTTAATAGATAAACATGGTGAGTAATAATCTAAATGGTTGCTAAGGGAATGGGAAATGGTAATTTAGGGGTTTAAAGTGTTAAGGGAAGGCTTGGGATACTGTTCATAGCCAAAAATAGTGTATTTACTTCCGCATCTCTACTTTGCGGAAATTCGACTTTCGCGGGTGGTCTCGGAACACATCCCCTGTGAAAGTTGAGGGAACACTGTACTCCAAGGCTCTGTTTTAGGCCCAGTAGTCTTTAACATCTTCATAAATGACAACTTCTGTCCTAGCCTTCCCATGGGTCAGTAAAGAACCAAAGTGAAATAGCTACCTACCAAAAAAGGACAGTCATCTTCACACTGTAACAACAACAACCACAATAACAACAACCACAATAACAACAACCACAATAACAACAACCACAATAACAACAACAACAATAACAGTAACAATGACAATGACAATAACAATAACAATACAAACAACAACAACAACAACGGAGTTGAGAGGGATCTTAGAGGTCTTGTAGTCCAACCCCCTGCTTAGGCAGTAAACTCTACACTACTCCAGACAGATGGTTATCTAACATCTTCTTAAAAACTTCCAGTGTTGGAGCATTCACAACTTCTGGAGGCAGGCTGTTCCGCTGATTAATTGTTCTGTCAGGAAATTTCTCTTTAGTTCTAAGTTGCTTCTCTCCTTATTTAGTTTCCACCGATTGATGTTCTAACCTCAGGTGCTTTGGAGGAAAGGTTTACTCCTCCTTCTCCGTGGCAACCCCTGAGATATGGGGTTTCATGTCCAATTCCTGCAACCATTCTTCATATGTTTTAGCCTCTAGTCGAGGTAAGTTTTTAAATTTACCTATTCTGATTTTATGTATTATGGGACTGGTCTCTGGGTGTCATACGGCTTTCGTTACCAATGAAAATTCGTTGTTTTGACAATGACAAAAAAATTATTATTATTATTATTATTATTATTATTATTATTATTATTATTATTATTATTATTATATTTGTCGCTCGAAGGAGCACACTGCGTCAGAAAAAGGAAGTCCATATGTGATTAGTACTTTTTTTTTCTTCTTTTCTTTTTTTCTTTTTCTTTGCTGATAGCAATGAATGTATGCTTTTTTCCCCTATTTTAATTTTTATGATAAAACAATAAATAATATTTTACAAAAGCTTGATTGACAATAGAATGATCTAAAGCATTAATACTTCTAATTAGTTTCCTCCCCCACCCCCTTTTCTCCCAACAATAGATTTACCTTCTATTTTCAAACTGGCATTATCTCAAAGGGCAGGATTATCCTGAGTACAGGAATCAAAGCCATATTTTCATTTCGACAACTTTCTAATATTGCACTTTTTAATACAGGGAGAGCTGTGGCTAAGACATTGCAGTTAGATCAAGAATCACACTTGAACTTCCTAATTGTGCCCATATTGTTTTCTTTTCTAACTTAACTACTTGCATTCCTTAAAGAATTTGAAAAGAGACTCTGGAAAAGCATGGGCATAGGAACTCACAATGTAATCCAATGTGTGAGAGTCGCCCAAAAAGTAATGCACCACATTTTTTCCCCCTTCAATTGACAAAATCTCCATCTGTCAACTGCAAAAGGCCACTTTACTGGGGTTGGCACACATAATTCGACATTACATCACGTAGTCCTAGGTGCTTGTGAAATGCCCGACTGGTGATGAAATACGAAATCCAGCATAGTGATCTCATTTGCTGTGTTGCATTGATGATGATGATGATGATGATGATATCCTAAAATGTGGCAAAAGCATTTAAGTCTCACTGTGCAATCTGGCTCAACTGTTGTCATAAGGCAAAGATCACAGTATGTGTTAATGGAGATATATATATTTGTAGATTTTCACGGGTACAGGTATGAAGGTCTTGGTATATTTGGGTTTCTTCCCATGTAAGTTTCAGAGATTTCTGGCAATGTTTCGATGAGGTCCCACTCATCATCTTCAGGCTGTTGATTTTGTCCTTGTGCTGTGTTCACCCTGGCACAAGGACAAAAGCACCAGCCTGAAGATGATGAGTGGGACCTCATCGAAACATTGCCAGAAATCTCTGAAACTTACATGGGAAGAACCCCAAATATACCAAGACCTTCATATCTGTACACATATATATATATATATATATGTACAATTTGATTTTGACAGTGCCAAATTAATTTCCAACACTACAGCAAAAGAATAATGATGGAAGCCATCGAGATAGAAAAACATCCCCAAAATATGAACAAGCGGGATGATACCTCCCGCTTACCAGACATCTGGAAACCAGCCCTCAAACGTAACCCAGCAATAGAAACCAGACTCAGAACACACATTGCAAAACAATCAAGTAGCATGCAAGCTCCAACTACTCAGGATATCACGTCTAATCTACAACCATTAACTAATCAGCATACCTCAGCTACATCAATGACCCCAGATGTTACCCCACTGACTCACCAGGAAGTTTCTACACAGCAGGCAATTGCTGAGCCATCAAACCCAGCCATCAGTATTTATAGAAGGAAGGCAGCTCCGGATCGAATCCCAGTAAGGAAGGGTGTGGCTAGCTGATGAGGCCAGAACAAGGCCGAAATGGGACCATCCTAGTCTCCCTTAATTTTAAAATTCCAGCTAAAAAAACATTTCACACACACACACACACACACACACATATATATA